>NC_067481.1:70807847-71012847 GCF_947179515.1 Apodemus sylvaticus
GGGAACTAAAGAAATAACTCAGTGTTTGGCCGTGCCTGCTGCCCTTACAGAGGACCTGAGTTCGATTCCCAGGACCCATACTGGGCAGCTCACAACCCCACCTTTAACTCCAACTGCAGAATATCAAGTGCCCTGTTCTGCCCTCTGAACGCACCACACACACACGTGTGCCCGCAGACACACGCAAGTACACACCATTAAATTTTTTTTATTATTTTTTTACTTTTTAATTTTTTAAGTCAAAAATGAACATTTAATAACAGAAAGGCACAAGAAGCCATGATGCCAAAATGAAGGTAAAGCAACAGCAACAAAAGAAGAAGAAACCTTTAAAATAAAGAGGAGTATGCGAACGGTGGGACTTCAGGTCTGCCTCCTGGAGCTTCAGCGTAAGACTGTGGCTGGAGACGCCACACCTTTTGGACCCAGGACTGGGAGGAGGTGAGCTAGAACTTACCTGGACGCCTCCTCCTGGAGGACTGGCTCCCAGGGTATCAGAAGGTGCCATCCAAGCTGCTATGGGAGAAAAGTACCCAGTCACCCTACCCAGCTGTGAAGCCCAGGGGCCACCACGGTGACTGCTCCAGCAAGCTATGCTCAATTATGTATGCAATCGTGGCACTTTTATCTCGTGGGTAGCGAACTGCTGTCTGACTGGACCCTAGACCCACTCAATAGGAGGAAATTCATGCCTGGAACCACAGACTTAGCAAACTACCTGTGAGAGAGGTCACGGACCTATTACTGGTATGTCGTTAAACTAATGTAATTTCTACCTGATTTCTAAATATTCAACTTTATACCCACAGACGAGTGCTGGGCTCACTGCCGGGCCAAGACACTTCTTTTTGCAACATTTGGAGACCATTGTAGAAAGCCACAACTTTCTGTAAAAAAAAAAAAAAATCATCAGAAAATAAGTAGCTGTGGATGCCCATCCCCCAATGCATACGTTTACAGGTCGTCAACCCCTCTACCTAAGGCTCAGGGGACAGACAGAGCCAGGGGACAGGATGCCGCATAGAGAGCGCTAGACACGGCAGAAAAGCCATGCATCTCAGTGGTATGGTTTCCTAAGCAAGATAACAGCACAGGCCCACATGTGGATGGGGAAATGCCACGGGGCCACCCCTAGATAAAGAGGTGCAGGCAGTGAATGACTGCTGAGGAACAGAGTCCCTCTTCCTCAGGGAAGAGCCCGTGATGGGATTGGACAACCTGTCTCTAGGGGTCAGCCCTGAACACAGGTACATATCAGCAACACTAAATGGACTAAGCTTGCCTGTGTGCATGCAGCACAGAAGTTATATGTTGGAGAGGACAGGAACCGTGAAAATTTGGTTAAAAAAAAAAATCACTTACATGTTAAATTCTCAGAATCATTTTAAAATTAAATTAAAAAACAAAAAACAAATTTCAACATTTCATTTTTTTTCTTCCTCAATCTAAAAGTCTGAAAATCAAATTCACTGTGGGTTGTTGTTCTTCTTGTTGTTGTTCCCTGTTTTACCTCCCGTTTCACCTGGATCCAGTTTCAGTCTGCTCTTCTGGTCTCATCTCCTACAACAGACATGTGATAATTGCTTTAAGATCACGTTTTTAACATAAGAATGGGCATCTAGAGGTTTCCCTCCTTACTACATTAGCCACACCCACTTTGGCCACACCTACTTCGGCCACACCTACTTCAGCCACACCTACTTCAGCCACACCTACTTCAGCCACCCCAGCTATTAATGTACTTTCACTTCCCTCAAAAATACTTCCCAGTCTCCCTTAGGATTCCTCCTTTGACCCATTGGCTATCTAAGAATCTTGTTAGGAAATTTTCATGTTTGTGAGTCTCCCAAACTGATGTTCATTATTCACTTCTAGTTTAATTCATGTCTTTGAAAAACATATAGATTGTGGCTGGACATGGTAGCACACCCCTTTGATCCCAGCACTTGGGAGTCAGAGGAAGACTCTGTGACTTCAAGACTTGAGTTCAAGGCTGATCTACACAGTGAGTTCCAGGACTGCCAGACTTATATAGAGAGACCTTGTCTTTCAAAATAATGAAAAGAAAGAAGGAAAGGAAACTATAATTTATACGTTTTTAGTCTTTCACATTTACTGCTGCCTGTGTCTGACATGTGGCCTGTTATAACTGCAGAATGCTCTGTGTGGAAATAAGAAACATGTGTGTTCTGCAGTTAGGTAGAGAGCTTCATAGACATCTATTAGTCTAACTGATTTATCATTTCTCTGTGTCTCCTATTTCTTCATTGAGCTACACCCAGGAAGGAAGACAGACAGGCAGGCAGGCAGGCAGATGGGCAGGCAGAGTGCGTTTGTGTGTGTTATTTCAGTTAGCTCTTTGAGAAAGGGTCTCTGTCTATAGTGTTAGCTGCTGTGGAACCTGAGTTCCTTCTATCCCTGTGATTACTTGGCAGGTGCACAGCTCCAGACCCAGCTCTTTAGTCTTCCTCCCCCTTTCCTATCCGTCCTTTTGTCCTTTCTTCCTCTGGACTTCCTTTGCACATAGTTTGGGGTGTGAGCTATTCTCCTGCAGGTCCCCCTGACTCTCCTCCATTCCCTTCATTGTTTTTTTTAACTCAGACTGAGGAAAAGATTGGTTGGATTTGTTTTGTTTCTTTTCTTTTGCCAATTTAAATCTGAATGTTAAACCACCTCAGCAAAATTATATTTCAGGTAACATATTAACTCTAGTGTTCACACTTGGCTATTTTTATATACATTTTAATCTCTGTTCTCTGTTTGGTAGAAGACACCCAGCGTCCTTTTGTTCTTTCGACACAGCTGTCACTAGCTCATTGAAAATATTAATAGCTGGTGTGGTGTCTTTGTTTTGTAATTTCAGAGTCTGGGCTTCCAGATTTTCCCCCCTCACAGCCAAGCTTCCTGTTTCTGTGCCTGTATTGCGTTTTTGGTTGATAGCCGGACGTTTTGAGCGGGATGATACGGGAACTGAGAGTCACACAGGCCCTGTTGTTCCGCTCCATGACTCGGGGGTGAGTGAGTCTCAAAAGCACATTTTCTCTGTCTTACATGGCAACTGACGTCTCCACTCAGCTAGCTTGGTGGTCCACTAATGACTAGACAGAGATTTCCTTAGAGGCCTGGACCACTCATTTTCCTGGCCTTCGCTGAGAGATTTGTCCCTTGTAGGATGCTTTCAATCTTCTGATAATTATTTCTACTCTCAGACGTGTTGGACTGAAACAGCCTCGATCATATGTTGGTGAAAGAGGAATTCCTCGGGACCTGACACTCTTGTTCTTGTTCTCCACCTACGATCTCCCTGCGATGTACTCTGGTGAGATGCCCCAGCTGATCTTCCAGGTTGTTCACTCTCCCATCGCCTGTACCTAATCTGTAGAGTCCAGTGACAAAAACAAAAGCCAGACCACACAGCAAATGAGAAAAGAATGGGGAACCACACTGTGACATCAAAGAGAGTTCACTGTAGAAAGTGGAACAGTAGAAAGCAGACACAAACAGGAGCTAACTAAACGCAGCTCCCAGACCTGCAGCTCGGGGACAAAGGCGAGAGGGCTGAGTGTCAAACCCAGGACCCTGGTGGAAACTGAGCAGTCCTGTAGAGCTATAACCAAGACCTCTGAAAATCATGGTGCTGCCCAACTGTTCCCAGGACTCAAGGAGGGACACAGAGGGTCCTGGAATCAAGCCTCTCAATATGGGCACCAAGAGAGTAAGGAAATGGCTCACTTAGAGAATGCTTGCTTTGCAAACTCAAGGACCTGAGTTTGATCCCCAGAAGCCACAGAAAAATGCCAGGCATGGTGGCATGCACTGCTAATCCCAGGGTCGGGCAGGCAGAGGCAGACAGATCTGTGGGAATCACTGGCCTTCCTAACTTAGTGAGCTCCAGGTCAAGAAAGGTGGACAACTGCCGGGCGGTGGTGGAGCACGCCTGTAATCCCAGCGCTTGGGAGGCAGAGGCAGGCGGATTTCTGAGTTCAAGGCTAGCCTGGTCTACAGAATAAGTTCCAGGATAACCAGGGCTACACAGAGAAACCCTGTCTCAGAAAAAGACAACTCCTGAGGATGATGCCTGAGATGATTGGCCTCTGTCCTATACAACACACACACACACACACACACACAGGTGTGAGTACATACATTCGGGTATATACATGTGTATACCCACATACATACATGTGGACATACATGTGCACACATATTAGCATGTGTACATACATGTGCACATACAGAAGAGCACCAGTTCACTGGGATTACTGTCTATGTACAAGGAATAAACATATTTCTATAATAAAGATACTTCTAGAAGACTTGGGGGGGAAGCGAAATGGAAAGTCCAAACAAATCCCACTGTGAGGCTTTCAGAACCGTTGTTGGATGAACCCAGGCAGGGACAGCCAGCCAAACAGGAAGGAACGTTGTTTCCCTCCTCCTGTGCTCTGGCGTGCCTCTAGTGCCCCTAGTTGGCAGAATCTGACAGGAAACCAACCGACAAAGGGGAAGTACAGTTTGCCAACCCCTGACTCAGAACCACAAAGTAGGGCACAGAAGGAAAACAAGAGTGGTGACCCAATGCTCTTGTTCGTTCCTATCCAGTGACTTCTCAACTTCAAGAATCAGGGTGTTAGAAAGCAAACCTGGTTCTCGCGTAGATCTCGGCGCCTTTTTGAGGGAACTGTGTTAGCTCCTGGCATCCCCTGTATCATCCATCAGACACACAATCCCTTCAAGCACGCCTCTCCCAGAAGCACCACTACTCTCTGAAGCTCACTCTGCTTTTGACCGTCTTTGCTAACAAGATGAACTCTCTTCGGGTCTTACGATTGTGAACTCAACCAGCCAAAAGTCAATAGACAACGGGCAGCAGTTAGTAAAGTCCTGGCACCAGGACCATCTAGAGCAGAGTACCTCAGGCTTGTGTTGATGTCTGTGTGAGGCGTAAAAGGAGGCCAGTCCTGGTCAGCCTGTGGATGAAAAGGTTAGCTCTTCATTCCAACAGGTCAAGTGATTTCAGCTGGTTTCCCACAGAAATCAAGATCCTTATGTGCCCTGGAAGAAGATTTAGGAGTTAATTAGAACTGCATACGTGACTTCAAAGCTTGCTTCACTGATACAAGAGCTTCAAGCAAGGACAGGCATTGTGACCCAGGAAAAGAGTGCCTTCCTGGTCCCCCGAGGATTAAGGCTCACAAGTTCTGATGTTCACACTATTCTAGCCTCTGACTTCAAAATCAGAGAAAGATAAGGACTCCTACAGAGATGTTCAAGATTACGACCTGCACAGTGTATTTGATCTTCAGAAAGGAGCCTGCATCTCACCTTTCACCTCAAAGCTAACTATGTCAAATGTCACGAGTGGCATAGAAACTTTGAGAGGCAAGAACAAGCTCCCACGTTTTGAGGAAGAAGGCTACAGGCAAGTCTCTAGCCACGGGGCACATCCTGTCCATGATAGATGACACCCTACAGGAGATCTATAATAGTTTAGAGATCATGAGAATATTTAACACCTTACAGAAAAGGGCACAGCATGATTGTTTGTCCCTGAAATACTCATGTAACCAACCTCTAGCCCCTAGGATGTACTCATGGTGCTGATCAGATACCGGCCAAGAGCTCCGATGCTTTGGTGGTAGCATGTGGCGGCAGTCATCCTTGCTTTTCCACATGTGGTCTGTGACACCTGGAAAATGCAGGAATGGCACCTTTGTCTTGGGTCCCGTGGAGATGGCTCCTCACCTCTCAGACGGTGACAATACCAAAGCCACTGTTACTGACCATCAATTGTCCATCTCTTCGACAGCATGTTGCACCTTCCATGTTCTGACATTTTCCTGCCCACTGGGAACCAGAAAGTTACTTTGGTGCCTTTCATACCCATTACCTGATGCTAAAGGACCATAGAGCCAGGGCCAGCTTTGAAACCATGCTTAACTATTGGGAGAACCCAGAAATCATGTGTAGAGAAAGCAGTGACCAAGGGGATCTTTGAGCTTGTGAATTCTACATATTTATTGTTCCCTTTGAGATGGAAGGGGCCACAGCAGAGATATCCAACTGTAATAATGAGCAATTGAAGAGGACTTCAAGGTCAAAGTCAGGAGCCAGGGAACAACAACAACAAAGACAGTGGTACCCAGAATAAAACCATGTTGTGAAGGTTCTCCCCTTGAGGCTTTTCTCTCTATGTAAGACCTTTTGCATTTCTATTGGGTAGTACATTTAAGTTGGATTTTAGCTGAACCTCTGACTTTCAGATACGCACACTGTTTTTAGAATACCAGAAGAACCCTATTTGTCAAGCTGAAATAAACCATTGATGAAGGGAGCCTGTTACATAGGCATCAATAGTTAAGTAATTCAATAAAGGGTTACAAGTTTATTTCATATGTTAATTTGTATAACAAAAAGGGTTTCATTCTTTCAAGAACTAAAAAGAGTGGTACAGTTTCTTGTAACTATTTAAAAGGTAACTGCTCTGCCTTGTTAAAAAATTAGTTAAATGGACATATACAATGCTGGTACATAAATACAGCAGGGATGTCCTTAAAGTATAAAACTTATAAAAAAAACTTTCATTTTGGGTTTCAGTGTGTGTGTGTGTGTGTGTGTGTGTGTGTGTGTGATTAAGACTCTCTTCCCAAGCGAATCCAAGTTGTGTCAAACCAACAGTTAAAATTAATCAGGATGGGAGCTAAAAATCACTTGTAGAAAATCCTCCTTAGGCTGGCCAGTACCAGCAGATGTGCAAACTTCAGGCCATGTGCAGCCCAGGAGTCTGAAGCAAGCCATCAACACCACAGTACTGTGAGATTCATGACTTCAGAGGTCAGCATCTGCAAGGCATTTAGGGACACTCATTAGTCTGCTGCAGCTGTTTTAAGTGACCCAAGTAAGGGAACTAATTCACAAATGCACACACGTGCAGACACACGCGACAGAAACTAACTAACTAATGGACACTGTGGATGCTTAAAAGAGTGAAAGGCTCCACCGGAAACCAGACCACAAAGAAGCATCTCTCACTAGGACTTAACCAGAACTTAAGTGTGTTGTTATAAATAGCTTGGTTTGAAGATAAAGTAAGCAGTCTTAGCACAGAGGTAATATCAAAGGCAGATTGAATCTTCTAACTGGAGCCTTTGGTCCCCACAGTGATGATCATCAAAGAGAGTAGAGATGGGGCTGGAGGGGTGTCTCCGCAGGTGAGAGTGCTTGCTGCTCTTCCACAGGACTAAGGTTTGGTTCACATCACCCATATCTAGCAGCTCATAACCAGCTGTAACTCTGGCTCCAGAGGATCTGATACACTCTTACACACACACACACACACACACACACACACACACACACACACAAATAAAAATAAATCTTTTAAAAACTGGAAAAGATTTTTCAAGGAAACCAACTAGAACAGACAAGGAATAAACCTGGATTTAACAAATGACTTGAATGTCTCTAATTATATTTGGTCCAAAATTATATCTGGTGCTTTGTGCCAGACTGACTTTAGATACTACATAAATGAACAAGGGTGGCTGCCACTGAGGAAAACTCTATCTGTGGGCAGCATATTATTTTAAAAGCTGTCCAGAAGCATACAGGAGACTGCCAGGAGCTGCCACTTACCTTGTACAGGAAAAGGTTCTTTATCAATAGGTTAATATATCAGATATAGTGATCCTTAAGGCCACCTCTAGTTCCATTTGCGTCTGTGATATTCATCAAAACCCACTTCAAAGAAGAAATACAGGTTTGTATTTTTGTGGTATTTTGTGGTAGCTCTAGAGTAAGAGATTTTCCATTTACAAGCTGAAATATCTTGGGCAGGTTAGTTCAACTTCCTTAGTTCTACATCTTGCTATGTAATGTTGGTGTAATAAGGATTAAAATAGATGAGACATGCCTGGCACACGGCCCTCTGTCCACTGTAAATAACTTCTCATAGCCTCATCAATGTAAAGTATCTTTGCTTTTGGAATTCCCATATTTCCCAAATTCTGCCCTTGGTGTCCTTCCTGCTCTATACATTATTTTTAAATAATTTATTTATATTTTTATTTTATGTGTGCATTTGTGTTTTGCCTGCATGTATGGTCTGTATTAGGGTGTCAGACAACAACCCCCCCCCACCACCACCAGAACTGGATTTACAGACAGTGGTGAGCCGCCATGTGGTTGCTAGGAATTAAACCCAGGTCTTCTGGAAGAGCAGACAAGTACTTTTAATCGCTGAGCCATCTCTCCAGCCTGCTCTCTACATTTTTGAATAATGATAGCAGCTGCATTTATTGAGAAGTTAACCTACTGTAAATATGTATAAACTTATTGAGTACTTAGAACAATTCTAGGGAGATGAGGGAAATTATCACGATGTACTAAAGCAGGAGGCTGAACCCTGTGAGGTTAGTAACCTGTCCAGATCTCACAGTCAAGCCTGAGAGCCAAGCAAACTGTGAAGATCATGTGTCAACCACAGGGCCATAGCTTAAGCACCAAAGCACAACTCTTGGTATTTGCACCCTGTGGAGCAACAACAACAGGGCTAGAGTTATGTCCGTGTAATGTCTGTCCCTATGGGCTGGATCGCAGTGATCAAAGTTGCAGCAGTAGAAACACATTGTCAAATCAGTTAACACTGAGAAGGGGCCCGCCAGGAAGAGTGCCTGCCAAGGAGCTCAGTAGCCTAGTTGATTCCTGGAGCCCACAAGGTGGGAGGAGAAACTGGCGGAGGCAGGGCATCCTCTGACCTCCATGGCTGCAAGCACCCACTTTCATACACACACCCATGCACCCATACACACACACATTCACCCATACACACACCCACTCACCCATACACACACCCACTCACCCATACACACACCCACTCACCCATACACACACACACTCACCCATACACACACACATTCACCCATACACACACACACATACACACATTCACCCATACACACACACATGCACACATGAGCACACACACGTATACACACATGCACAATACTCATGAGCACACAATAAATAAATAACACACTCTCTGCACAGTCACACACTAATGACATTCACTTTTCTTCCACTGGAAGGCTTCCCTGTGCCCTTTCAGACTTGTCTCTACCCTCTGGGGCACATCCTGCAGGCAGAGTTTTAAATGAGCTTAGGGAAAGGCTCTGTGTTGGTGTAACACCCAACACTGACCTCACAGTCAGTTGCCTCCCAACAGGAAAAAAGCATGTGTGAGAATTCTGTACCTTTGAATATTTCTTCTAGTCAAAACCCGATGACAGAAGAAAATCTTCCCTGGAGAGTATGCGCATCTTTCAAGTAGGCGATGATGCTCATGAAAAGGCTCTCAGAAATGCCACCACAGAACGCCAAATCAGGAATAGGAAGCAGAACATTCTGGGACATGGTGGATACCAGTTTTGTTTCAAGTAACAAAGCTAAGAAGGGCGGTCTTCAGACAGGATGAGGAGAAGACAGCCGCAGTCTTTCTCTCTCCAGGCTCTAACATTTATTCCCTCTCCAGAGCCCTCAGAACTGAAGTATCTGCAGCTGGCAAAGATCACGCCCTCCCAGAGTGCCGAGGAGGCAGAGATTCTGCTGCTGATAGACAACTTGAAGCAACTCCATATCCCACACCTGGGATTAAAACAAAGCCGTGTTTACATAACACAACTGGGTTTTTTAAGACACCAACATTTTCAGGACGGCTGCTACCTCACCCCACAGTAACATGGACTAAGACTGGGAACTAGAACAGAGTTGGGGGCTTTTTGCTTCCTCTTCTGTTGAGAGAGCATAGGGCCCCCTGCACATGCGCATGCTGGGGGCACACTCTCCCATCAGGCTAAAACTTCAGGCTGGCTCTTAAAGCCTGCTATTTCCTAAGCCTGGCATACCTGGCATTTAGAACATACACTTTGTAAGTATCTGACCCTGGCCTCAGTAATTAACATGCTACTGAGCCCGCTCAAACAACAGGCAGTTGACGAATCTCTGACTTCTTTTTTCCTTTCACAGCACACATGCAACAGGTTACCATATCCTGTCATCTTTATCTTCCAAATGTAGGCCAGGTCTAACCAGTTCTCAGTGCTTCCACCACAGCCAGTTCATCTTGCTACTGTAACCTCTCCTTGGATGATGCAATGGTCTCTAGAGGGAGCTGCTTCCTTCTGCCCTCCTTAGCCCTTTCCTGTCCTTGCAAAGGAAGAAGAGAGCCCTGGGACCTACAGAGCAAATCCCAAAAGCTGTTGTCCGGCTTCCATGGTCCCATGTGCCTTTCTGGCTGCTTTCTCTACTCTGTTCAGCTGTGGACTCTGCATGCTACGCTACTGACATGACAAGCAGGATGCACCCGCCAATACAATAGTGGCACGTGGCACGACTGTTGGGACAGTAACTGCGATGGTTTGTTTGTGCTTGGCCCTGGGAGTGGCACTGTTAGAAGGCATGGCCTTATTGGAGTAGGTGTGTCACTGTGGGTGTGGCTTTAAGACCCTCATTCTAGATGCCTGGAAGTCAGTATTCTGCTAGCAGACTTCAGATGAAGATCTGAACTCTCAGCTTCTCCTACACCATGCCTGCCTGGACACTACCATGTTCCCACCGTGATGATAATGGACTGAACCTGTGAACCTGTAAGCCAGTCCCAATTAAATGTTGTTCTTATCACAGTTGCCTTGGTCATGGTGTCTGTTCAAAGAAAAAAAAAAACTAAGATGGAAACCAACAACTTTCTCATTGGATTTGAGGCCCTCTCCCCAGGAAGGAATTTATATCTATTGTAAATCTGTCCAGATTACAATACAATTTACAATAATACAATTTGTATTATTGTAAATCTGTCTCATGGTTAGTGAAGTAAGTTTGTAGTGGGGAAGCTATATCAGCTTTGCTATATGAATACAATGGGACCATCAAATTGCTTTCTAAATATTTGTGTTTCTTGTCACAGATTAGTGTCACTGTCAACTTTGTGTGTGGGGGTAATTTGATAAAAGGGAATCTTCCTTTTGCAATGACAACAGTTACTGAAGAGACTTAAAACTGGCCAGGCAGAACACTGAGGGGGGTTGGAGGAGATGAGGAACACTGAGTGGGGGGTGTGGAACACTGAGAGGAGGGTGGGGCATGCGGGATGCGGGACACTATTTTATGGCCATGAGATGACTATCAAACTCTTGAGTGCTCATTAGCCATGAATTATCAGCACAAACCTTGCACAAAATTGAGCCCAGGAACAAACAATTTCCTGTTGTTGGAAAAGAGACATTTTCTTCAGTGGTGTAGACACTGGTAAGTTGCCCATAATTCTGCAGACACTCACGCTTGTCTGTGTAACCACGTTCATTGGTTCACAAACGACAGCAAGAATACATGAAAGTAGATGAGTGTATTTGTGACTTACTTACCTTCCCTGTTACCTCACAAAATACTTGACAGAAAGAACATAGGGAAGAAAAAGTTTATTTTAGCTCACAGTTCAAACTATAGTCCATCATTGTGAGGAAAGCTTGTGTCTTTATTACTTTTCCATTGCTGTGACAAAACATCACAACCAAGGCAACTTATAAAAGAAAGCATTTAATTGAAATTATAGTTTTCAGAGGACTAGAGTCCGTGGTGGCAGAGCAAAGGCATGGTAGCAGGAACAACTGAGAGTTCCCATCTTGAGCCAAAAGCAAGAGGCAGAAAGGAAGACTTGGGAATGGCAAAGCCTGCCCTCAGACACCCACTCCACCAAGGCCACACCTCCTTCCCAAGCAGTTCCGCCAACCTGGGGCCAAGTATTCCAACAAGTCTATGGGGCTCGTAGTCATTCAAACTACCAGAGCTTACAAGCAGGAACGGGAAGCAGCTGGTCACATTGCATCTGCAGTCCAGACATAAAGGGATATTCTCATTCTCTCTCTCTCTCTCTCTCTCTCTCTCTCTCTCTCTCTCTCTCTCTCTGTCTCTCTCTCCTCTTCCTCCCTTTCATTCAGTCAGGATCCCAGCCCAGCCCATGCAACGAGACTGCCCACATTCTTAGTAGGCCTTCCTACCGCCTCCTCACTTGAACTACAACTATCCTTAAGTAAGCCCTCACAGACCAGACCAGAGGTTCGTTTCCACCATCAAGTAGTCAACAAGACTGTCACAGTGGGGACTAGTGGGGAAGAGGGGGGTGATGAGCAGGAGTGGGAGGGTATAGAGGACAAAGGTCATAGAGAGAAACATGATCAAATCCATTATATACGGGCAGTAAGATGCCATCATGAGACCAACTCTTCTGTATAATCAATATGTGCTAAGGACACTGGAAAACAGAACCTGAGCTATAACTAAGGGAAACTGACCGGAAGGAAAGTATGTAGAAGTTGTAGGCAGAGAGACTGAAGAAGACACCGAAGACAGCTGGATTAGGGAAGCTGAGGTTGATAGTTAAAATAGAGCATCTACTGTCTTCCACGGCCTCCCTACAAAAGCAAATATTAGGCACCATATTGGCACAAGCACAAAAGAGCTTAGAGAGCCATACCTCGGGAGACAGGAGTCAACCTCAGAGCACGCCTTACTGGCTGTATTATTTCTTTGCATCACTGTGACAGCACAGTGGTTCACTCGGGCTCACTATCCAGAGGAATAAGGTCCATCCTGATGTCAGGGGAAGTTCTCGGCCCACGGTGCCCACTGGGAAGCAGCAAGGGTGGAAGGAGAGTGCTCAGCTGATTTCCTCCTTCTCCTCTTTTTATTCAGCCTCTATGGCGGCCACCATGTCCAGGGCACGCTGGTCCTCAGTGGAACGTCTCTGGATACACCCTCACAGGCACGTGCCAAAATGTGCATCATTGGCTCTCCAGAGATTTCCACTTTAAAACAAAACAAGGTTTCATTCTGCAGCCCAGGCTGGCACAACAATGTGGTAATCCTCCTGTCTCAGCTTCTCCAGTACTGGGATTTCAGGTGTGAGTCACCACACCCAGCTCCCCGGGTGTTTCCAATCAAGTGGACAATGCCAGTCACCAGACTGAGCATCAAGGCACTAACTCGGAAACACGGGAAGTGCCAAGGATGGTTGGGTCTGCCAGAAGAAAGCCTGGGGCTCCAGCAGCCCCTGCTCCCGTCCACACAGCAGCTAGGACACGCTTGAAGGCAGGAAAATGACGTTCTCCGCTGTTCATCTCTGCAAAGGCAACACTTTTATTTTAGCATCAATTTAGGCAAGCTCTAACACAAAATCTGAATTGGTAAGACCAAGACTCTCTGAAAATGTAGGGAGTTTTTAAAGGGAAAGTCTTGGAAATCCTCAGATTTTCACACTGTGAGTTTAATGCAATGGTAGCTAAGTTTTCCCAAGTATTCCAATTTCATTGGCTGTGTTAAGATATTCCAATGAAAACAACTTAGGGAGAGAGGGCTTGTTTTAACTCACAGTTCCAGGTGATAGAATGTTGCTGTAGGACAGCTGGTCACTTCACATGTGTAGTCGAGAACCGAGTTAGGCGAATGCAGGCTTGCTTGAGCTCCGCTAGCTTTCTTTACTCTTAAACTGCCCATGGCACTCTGAATAGGGAATAGTGTTGCCCACGTGGGCTGGGTCTTCCCCCATCCTAGCGATCAAGACACTGTCCTACAGACATGTCCATGGCCAAACTGACCTAGGCAGTTCTTCATAGAGACTCTCTTGTCTGGTGATTCTAGGTGGTGTCAAAACCAACCAATAAAACTAAGCGCTGCACTACCCTAGGCCTTATTTGAGAGCATTCATAGAATTATCTGAGACCCACTCTAGATGTTAGTGTGTCCACTAGAAAGCTGGGTAAAAAGGTCTAGATACAGAGTTCAAGAAGGGAGAGGGGCTGGAGAGATGGCTCAGTGGTGGTTAAGAGCGCTGACTGCTCTTCCAGAGGTCCTGAGTTCAATTCCCAGCAACCACCTGGTGGCTCACACGCATCTGTAATGGAATCTGATGCCCTCTTCTAGTGTGTCTGAAGACAGTGATAGTGTACTCATAAAATTAAGTAAATAAATAAATAAATAATTCTTTAAAAAAAAAAAGGATAACAAACCCCAACTTAGTAACTCACAAGTATGTGGTTGTCATAGCAGCAGAAGCTAAAGGGAAGCAGGAAGGGGACCACACGGCACATATGAGAAGGCCCTGGAGCCCATAAGGGATGCTGGGAATAAAAGGAATAGCAAGGCTATCTGCTGAAGGAAAAATGCTGTCAGAAGTGTCCTCCAGGCTCCACCTCTAGGACCCGGAATATTTTATCAGACAGCTTCGAGGACTGAGTTAAGGAACAGCTTTGTAACATTTCTAAGAACGGGAAGTGAGAGAGCAATCAGTGTGCTACAAAGTTTCAAGTGGCTCACGGAGGAGATGAAAAGCAAGATCACTGCGGCTGTGTGGGATGACGCAGGCTTCCAATCCCACACCAGAGGCGGGCAGGTCTCTGCATTCCAGACCAGCCTGGTCTACAGAGGGAGACAGTGAGTTCCTGGCTAGCCAGGGCAGCATAGTAAAAACATGGGGGTGGAGTAAAGATAAACAGCTATGAGATCAAGAACTCAAGGGTGGGATGGGGGTGCGGAGTAGGGAGTGGGAGAGACGGATCTGTAGTTATGGTTTAAAATCCTTGATTGCCACAAAAGCCTTGGGACCCAAATTTGTTTCTCCAGAGATCACCCAGAGCATGCTAGCTAGTGAGAATAGCCACACCATTGAACTCTGGGCTAGACTAAGAGATCCTACCTCTATGAATAAGGAAGAAAAAAACAATCAATGGTTGATTGATTGATTGATTGATTGATTGTTTCCTGACATCACCCTCTGGTCCAACCCCCACCCTACCCTCACACACAAATAGAAGAGGGTGAGGCTGGGGGCCACTGCCCATCCACCTTGCAAATGCACTTTTAGCAAGTATGGAAAGTACTTTCAACATCAAACTGGGGGGTTGTCAATCTCCTTGTCTCTTCCCTACTACTGACCTCTTAATCCTCAATGTTTTTACAATTAACAACACTACAAATAAAGTTTTGCTAGCATGTAGAAAAATCTTTATAAAAGTTAAGAAAACTCTTCAACGTTCACCAGCCCTGGGAAGAAAGCCCAGGACAGCTTTGGGTCAACAGTCAGCTAGCTGGCTGAGGATCTTTTTGCTCTGCCTGGTAAGAAATCACAGAAAGCAAGAAGCGTTTCTAGCCTCTTTGGCGAGGGGTGGGGAGCGGCTCTCTGGCCGCTTCTAGGAACCTCAGCATTTGGCTGCTGAGAGCAGAGGCAGTAGGCCAGCGGAAGGAGTGGCAAGTGGCGCCCTCTAGTGTTACAGTGATGTGCACGCCTCAGGTATCTAGACTCTCATCCTTGGTGCCAGCAGCACTCTGATTCTCAGCCCAGGATCTCAGAGCCTTGTCCCTGAGCCTTGACAGTAATCACTGCCTCTCCTACTTCTTTTTGTGTGCGCTATCAGCTCCAGTTGCAGTAATAGAACTGGGTAAATTCAACTAAGTAAGGAAAGACCATTCACAAAAAGCCTATTCTTGGGTCTGGTGTTGCACATAAAAGTATCAGCAGAAGAGAGAGTAATGGGCTTGGCCTGCTCACATGGCCCGAGAAGGGACATTTGGACTGATCACAGCCATAATACAACCTCCTCTTAGCACCAATCACGGCCATTGAAGCTGGTGGTTTGGACCAATCACAACCTTGCCTCTTAGTCCCTCTGCCAGACCACAAAAAGAAGTATTCTCCTTCTGGCCAGTGTGGAAATGCTGCAGGGTCATTTAGAGTTCACCAACATTTGTGATAGAAAGTCTGGTAGTTTTAAACAGCTCTACGCTTTCAAAATGGAGACAGTAGCTGTGATGATCATCCTATAGTTTCCTTAAGGTGCCCTTGGAGTGTTTGAGATGGCTAGTATAGGATCACAGACAATCCTTTTTGCATAAAGAGAACCAAAATTAGGAAGGTGGTTATAGAGAGGAAGACATGGTTTTCAGATTGTGTTCAGATTGTGTTATGGGCAAAAATCGAAACATAATGCATGGATGGAATCATAACTCTTTAAATTAGGAATGATGGTAGAGTACTTTAATTGACAAATATGATGGACTGGATGTTAATTGTTTATCATCCTTTGTAATTTACATGATTGCTATGGTTTTGTTCAATATGTCTGGGAGAAAAGGATTTTTTTTCTATTATTTTATTGAACAGAAAAGGTGAGGTGTAGAGGTGGGGTCCTATTCCCCAACTGGTTCTTAGATGTTAGTGAGCTGGGCAGAATAGACAGGACTTCCAGGGCCCCTGAAGGCAAGCTAGTCGGCACAAGGAAGGAGATTTTCACCATGCTTCCGAGGAAGAAAAGATGACCTGTTGTGGGAAATATTTTAAAAAATAGAACCTGCATGTTCCTGAGCTTGCGCCTCTGCCCAGGCGGTCTTGCCAGCCATGCACTGACAGTCAATGGCCTACCTGTTTTTATCTCATGGAGATTCTGACTCTGGACTTCACAATCTCTCCACCCAGCTCACTAGCTTCCCACTGGCGTGCTATCACGCCATCCCTGTGCTTCCAATCCCCCACAGCCTTTGTGGAGCACCTCAGGCAAACCCACCCTTGGCCGCCATACCTTTCTCTCTCGAACTCAGATGAGCCACCATGTGAAAGAAAGTGCAACACAAACTTAGCTCGGAAACAGCAGTAACTCAGTCTCTGGGTGCAACAACTAGAACCTAATCTTGTAAGCCTTATTAAAGTCTAATCCCTCCAGTGGTGGATCGCCATGATACCAGGGAAACTCTAGCCCCTACACCTTACCCCTCTGCTGTCCCAGTTGCAAAAAGACCTAATTCCCTTCAGTTTCCTCTTGTCCTTGGTCCAACCAGAAGTCCCGCCTACTCACCCAATGATTGGCTCCTTTTTTCATTAGGGGATTGGTTCACAAGAACAGCACAGGCCCATCCACAACAATGACCAGCCTTGTGAAATCTCAGGTGGAACAGCTGTAGGCTGCTTCTCCAGGAAGGAGGTCAGTTTTTGAGCTGGGAACAAAAGTAACTGAGCAACTAAAATAGAGGGCAGATTTAGGGTGTTGGGCTAAGAGTATTGGGAGGGGCGTGTTAGCCACAGTAGATTAGAAGCACCCAGCAATTGAGCCAAGAAGGCAGGTTGAAATCGAGCGTTTTTCATCCACAGATCCCAATATTCTCTGGGTGGGGGCTGGTAGTGCAACCCGTTACTAGAGCTTAAAGTGGGGTAGCAAAAACTACAGGCAACAAAGATATGACAAGGTTAAATGAGGTCACATGGCTATGCATTAAGACTGGTGTCCTTATGAAGTAGGTTAGAGTGCAGACAACAGACAAGAGGGTGACAGAGGCCAAGTGGGAGGTCACAGAAGAAATTCGACCTGCCACATCTTGGACGTTCAGGCTGTAGAGCTGTCAAGAAAAGATTTGCATGCCCCCCGACCCCCGACATCCAGCCAGTAAGTGCCATTTTGTTTCTTGGTCCTAGAATGCTCCTGTACATTATAATTTTATTAGACAAGCAAGGAGAAGATTCCTTTTTACAATTAACTTGAATGTCCTAAGACTGAGTTCAACTAGAGTAATAAATGCAGCACTTGGTTTTGTTTTCAGTTCGGTTCTGTTGCTAGGATAAGATATCCCAACAAAAAACAACTTAGGGGCCAGGTATGGTGGTACACGCCTTTAATTCCAGCACTCAGGAAGCAGAGGCAGATGGATTTCTGGGTTTGAAGCCAAGCTTGTCTACAGCTTGAGTTCCAGGATAGCCAGGATAGCCAGGGTTACACAGAGAAACCCTCTCTTAAAAATAAACAAACAAGAAAGCTGGTGGTCAGGAACAAAGAGAATGAACGCGTACATGCTTGCTCGCTTGTTAGTGTTCATCCCAGTGTCTCCGCTTTTCTGTAGTCCATGGCCTAGGGAATGTAGCCTAGGGGATGCACTAAGAATCCACATCTGCAAACGAACATAAACCACCCCCCAAATATGCCCACAAAAACAACCCAATGGAGACTCTCCTCACAGGTGATTCTAGGTTGTGCCAAGTTGACAGTTTTCGGCTTCAGAGAGCAAGTTTCGTGGATCTTAAGACAGGGAAACTGCCAGAAAACTGAGAGGTGAAAGGGCATGCAGGAATTCACTTCTGGGCCAAATTGACTAAAGCGTGCTGTCAAGCCAGCCAGTCGCCTCACACACTAGAATGCCAGAGATACCATCTTAGTTTTGCCAAACAAAAGTGAGACTTATGTTGCCAGGCAATCAAAAGGGCTGTAAGTACCAGACTATCACAAAGCAGCAAAGGAGAGAGGAGAGAAAAGAAAGGCAGTGGACATCAGTTCAATGAGAATTTCTCAAGCTCGGAAATCAGGAAAAAAAACAGCACACAACAGGCATAAGATTCATAGTGTGCAGACTCCAAAGGACTGTAGTTTCTAGTCAGAAACTGGACACAGCATGAAGTATCTGGGATGGCACAAATTGTAAGCGCTGAGGGTACAGGTACCACACCTGACTGTTCTTTATTATTTTAAAGCCATTGTATATATTTGAAACTGGTCTAACAGAGAAAACACAAGCTATTTTTGTTCCCATGCTGTCCACTGTAGTGCCAAGTGTCTGGTAAAAGTCATGACCTCCACTCTGTAACATGTATCCATACATGCACGCATGTGTACACACACACACAAGCACACACATTCTCTCTCTCTCTCTCTCTCTCTCTCTCTCTCTCTCTCTCTCTCTCTCACCATTAGAATCTCATTATCATGCCTCCAACTTCTCACACCTATTTATGAGTTTCTTCCATTGCTCTTAATTATTTAAAGACAAAGACAGTATTTTCTTCATCTGTGGTTACCCAACAGGCCTGTAATAACTCTTAGATGAAAAAATAGTAAGTTTTTAGAGCAAAGACTTTGAAAACTTCCAGTTCGAGGTTTGATTCCCAGGTCATCGACTTACCAGTCAGGAGTCCCCATGTGACCTCAAGGATCTTACTTTGTCCTAACTCAGGGACACTACCTGATCTGAAAGAAAAGACGGGCTATAACACCCCCAGAACAGTTCCAAGCACATGCTGAAATACTCATGCTGCAGGGTTGGTTAATAGGAACTGCAAAGAGCAGATCCTGCCTCTAAGGCAGATGTCACCCAACATTATCCTAGGATGTAGTTTATGCTCACAAACAGACACCAGCACATGACAGATTCCTTAATGGCTGATGCCATACTTCATTTAAGACATTCAACATCTTATTATAACAAAGTAGGCTATCAAAGACAAGGCTTTCTGTATTGTGTTATATTTCATATGAAATGGAATAATAATAATAATAATAATAATATAGACTTCTACTTCCAGCCTTAATGGGAGATATTCTAGTACACCAACTTTTAGGCTCCTGTCATCCTTTCAAAGCAAAACAAAACAAAACCAAGCCAAGCAAAGAAAAAAAAAAAAAACCCAAAAAATTATGGACACTGGGGCTGAAGAGACGCTCCTCCAGAGAGCACAGGTTTCATAGCCAACGCCCTGGTGCCATCTAGACCACAATGGAGGTACCGAGCTGGAGACAAACAGGACATTAAGGGGGGGAGGGACGTGCTCAGACATTCACCCTGGTCACCTACTGAGATGAGACACAGTTTCTGGGTTCTGAAGCTGCACAGGCTGAAAGGCTGGGATGTTAAGCAGAAAAATCTCTGGCTCAGATTCAAGTTTTCAAATTCTTTGAATAGAAGAATTAGGGATAGTCTGGGCACAAAATATCTGAGGATCAGGCCCGAGGAACTGCCAGGGGCCCGAGCAGAATGCTTGGTAAGCGCTCCAATGGGAAACCCTTAGAGGACAATAGCCTGGTGCGGGGTGGAAGGCGTCTTACAAGCAGTCAACAAAACCTGCAAGCTACCATTAATCAAGTCAGCTCAGGCTCCGACTGGATCAAGGTCTCTGCCTCTGCCTCGTAGAGTGTGAGTCCCTGTTCAGGAAGCCGCCACCACCCAGGGCCTTTGAAATTTGTCACACACAGCATTCAGAATTCAATAAAATGCCAGAACACAAGAGGGAGGGGTTCCCAGTACCCACTTCAGGTGGCTCGAAACTGGAAATTGCGAGTTACTCCAGCTCTGGATCCTACGCTCTCTTCTGGCCACAAATACACATACATAAAAATAAATCTTTAAAAAAAGAAATAAGCTGAGGTGAGCTCAGTAGTGAAAGTGCTTGCTTGCAAGTTGAGGAGGTGCTGGGCCCATTCTCTAGCACTGGAGGGGACGCTGGGGGAGAGGGAGAGGGGACATTTAGGGAAAGTGGGAAGGGGAGGGAGGGAGGCAAAGGAGTCAAATGAACTACGAAGCAGACGACGAATGGAATATCTAATCTTGAGCATCTGTGAGTGGGGGCTGAGAGACACCAAAGAGAGGGTAGGACGTAAGTGATAAAAGCATTTTATCCGGAAGAAAGAAGAAGTGACAAATCAAGGCAGAAATAATACTTAAAAGATGTTATATCTGAGAAATTTCTAGAACTCTTCAAAGACCTCGAGTGGCAATTTCAGAATGCTCTGTAAATGCCCAGAAGGAAAACAGAGAAAGGAATCCTATACTACACCACAGCAAAACCATGAAAAACTAGAATGAACACTAAATATTAAAAGCTACTGACAAGGTGGGAAGGGGTTACCTCCAGAAGAGCATCGAGAAGGCAAGACAGCCTTCATTTTATTAGAACTAAAAATGAAAAAGACAAACCACAGCTTAGGCATTTGGAAAAGATCATGAACAAAGTTAAAATGTCTATGAACCAGTAAGAAAGACTTGAAGAAGACACCCAGTGACCACACGCAGAAGGGTGTCTGGCATCACCAATAATCACTACCAGGTACCATCTTATGCAGGGATACTATATACAGGAATGCCATGATAAAATACTGTTTATTGGACAAAACGATCTATTTATTTCTTTTATTTCAAAAATGAAGAAAGATCAAAGCCAGGGTGCTGTCAGATTGTCTGATGAGCGTGTGCCTCGTGGCTCAACTATCCTCTTGAGATCTCTTTACATGGCAAGAAGATAGAGAGTTCCTTGGTATATCATTCATGGAAACTAAACTTACTGGCAGGGGCTGGAGAGATGGTTCATCAGTTAAGAGCACTGGTTGCTCTTTCAGAGGACCTGGGTTCAATTTACAACAACCACATGGCAGCTTGCAACTGCCTCTAACTTCTGTCCTAGGCGATCCGACACAAACGCACATGCAGGCAAAATACCAATGTACACTAATGTACACTTAAAAATAAAAATTTTTTTCTTTCTCTCTTTTTTCTTTCTTTCTTTTTTTTTTCTTTTTTTTTTTTTTAACAACTTATCAATGTACAGTGATTCAGTTAGTTAGAAACTTAGTCAGTGAAAATGAGGTGACTGTATTCAGTGACCCGGTCATAGGAGGGAAACTTCAGTGGTGACCGCAAGCCACCAGCCCACGGTTATCACTGACCTTTGGGGACGGGGGAAGGAGATGTAGTCTGGAGGGCCTCCTACACGGCTCCTGAGTGTTAACAGGAAAAGTCGCAGCCGGCAGAAGGTGACACATGCTCTCACATTCTTCACATTTGTCAGCGGGGACAACTCAGTGTACATGTCCCAAATCAAACACTAACAGCTTTCCCGCTGCAAACGTGTTCTGTGTTCTCTGGGTGAACAGGTGAGATTACTTACCACTTCCAATTTCCACACTGCAGCCTGGGGGACGCACCAGTGTTAAAAGCCAGTTCTAGAACCCAGGCTAGTGTCCTGCACTGCAGAACATCTGTATGGCAGAGATGCATACAAAATCGAGACAAATTGTAAAAGAGCTCCTGGATTGCGTGCTACACACTCACGCATGTGCCAGTTCGTATGAAGACAGACATGTGGAGACTAGCCACTCCAAGTGGGGTAGATGCAGAAAGTGGGCTGAGAAAGTCCTCAAGGCAGGAGTCGCCCTGGTCAGTGTGAAGGACCTCAAGAGGCTGGGACAGGGACAAGGGGAAACAGAGGTGAGGGACAGGGTCTGGCCATGAGCCTCAGGCAGGCCCTGTGAGCTACGAGACAGAATCTTAGACTTTCCTCTATGAGCCTCCACCTTATGTTTTGAAACAAGGTCTCTCACTGAGCCTGGAGCTCACCAATTTGGCCGGGCTGCCTGGCCAGCAACCCCAGCAATGCTTGCCTCTGCCTCCCTAGCACTGAGATTTAGAGATGCACTGTCAGGCCCCAATTTTTATGTAAATGCTGGATATCAGAATTCAGGTCTATGAAAGGCATTTTAAGCCAAGCCAGCCCCAGTTCCTAGAAACAATACAAAACAATACAAACAACACCAAACAAGAATAACAACGAAACCAAAACACTCCAAAATAAGGCTAGTTAAGGCTTCTGGCAGGAACATTTTATTTTTTGGTTAAAGCCACAACAAATAGAAATGTCATAAAAACAAACATGTAAACAGCATCAGAACTTTGGTTTCACCGAAACATCTTCCACCTGAAATATCTGAGGTAGGAAGGCACCGCGCTGGGTGCTACAGTCTGGCTCTGCTGCAGCCATGCCAAGACCACTCCTGGAGTCAGGGCAGGCGTAGGCTGGTCAGAGTGGGGTCCAGGTCACCCAGGACTCGGCTCAGGACACACTCTCTCAATTCAGACAAACACTGGTTCCTCCAATGGCCTGCCTGACAGGAGCTGGGACATACAAAGGAAGCTGTCTCGCTGAACTTGAAGATTTGGACCATGCGCCAGCGAGGGGTGGAGCAGAAAAGGACGTCAATCAACTTCCGTTGTTCCGCAAGGCCTCAAGAACTCCTGTCCTCGCTCGTGGAACCATTTATTGGAGACTGTGAACAGAAAGCAAGCGATTCCACCATCAGTTCTGCAGCCAGAATGCATGCAAAGATCACTGCCCTGGAGCCACACGGCCTCAGGCCTCAAGCTGCTCCTGTGCTGGTGAAATTATGTGAGCACACAGATAATGGTACAAAAGCCGACCAGAGATTCAGTGGGTGTATGTAGGTTGCCATGGGAACAGAGTCAATGGGCATTTCACGATGTTAGGGAAAAGTGGTACTGAAACAGAACAGGAAGCCAAACAGAAGTTATCCCGGGAAGAAGGTGGGCATACTGTACGGCTGCCACTCCAAGTGGGGTAGATGCAGAAAGTGGGCTGAGAAAGACCTCAAGGCAGGAGCCGCCCTGGTCAGTGTGAAGGCCCTCAAGAGGCTGGGACAGGGACAAGCGGAAACTGTGAGGGACAGGAGCCTGTCAGCACTGGGCAGGGTCTGGCCATGAGTCTCAGGCCCCGAGAGCTACAAGACAGAATCTTAGTGCTGTGGGCACCCTGGCTGAAACACTGTCCCTGCCATGTCACAGGCACGGACCATGACTGTTCCTCAAATGTGGACTCTCTCAAGGATACAAAAGTAACACAGGGCAGATGACATGGCTCCTGAAGTGAGCGTCAGCCTGAGCTTAAACCGCAGAGCCCACATCATGGAAGGAGAGAAACGGTTCTTTCAAATTGCCCTCTGCCCCGCATGCATTGTCACAGCACTTGAACACATGTACACACACATACACACACATATACACACATACACACACACATACACACACATATACACACATACACACATACACACACACATACACAAACACATACACAAACACACACACATACACACACATACACACACACACAATTTTTTTTAAAGTAATGCACTACTAAAGTCAGAGATTTCAAAATACAATCTAATACCTGTACTTAACTAAACAAACTGTCTGGAAGACTTATGACTAACAGCATAGATAGTGAAAGGATAAACTTTAGTTCAAATCAACAGGCAGTGCTTGCGTGGGTCCTACCTGTGCTAGGCTTTCAGCATGTAGTCGATTAGACCTGCACTGTACCTTCTCCTCCCCAAATCACCACATTTTCATTTGTTCATTTTACCTTTTCTGTGAGCCAATCACTATTCATCCCCCAACTCCAAGGGTTGTAAACGCGTGTGTCCCTTCCTGTCACATTCTAGGCCATTTATAGCTCTCCACAGCAAGGATGAGGCTAAAGTTCATCCTCTCTGGTCTGGTCCCAGCCTCCAGCCTCACCTCAGACCTCTCCTTCTTCAGGAGAGCCAGGCTCCCGCCCTGTTTCCTAAGACGGTTGCAGCCACAAGTATCTCGCTTGCCATGGACAGACACCTCCTCTCGCCTGCGCTCCCAGCTCACTCTATGCTCCACTAAAGCCCTTGCCAGAGACCACCCTGGAGCTACGATGCTAACACAGCCCAGGCTTCCCCAGCCCTGAGCCTCTCTGAGTGTCAGCGGCCAGCTGTGGTAGCTCTGGCTGGGTGCTACAAGCAGCAGAGAAAACCTTCTGTGATGTACAGAATTGAACGCAATTGGCAGTCGTCTCTGCTTCTGCGCCTGAGGCCAAGCATCAGATGCCCGGCTGAGACACCACCCACACCAGCCCTCAAGCCACTCACCCCACTTGCAGCCCACAAGCACGGGGCAGGCCGCGTGTCTCGTTCGATAATCGCCTTCCCCACTCCGAAGAAGGTTGTACCAGAATACAGCCGTGCCCTGGGAAAGAGTCGAGCTGTCAGAGCACATCCTAAAGATCAGTCGCAAGGACATGCTCCAAGAATCTAGAGCCCTCCACCTCTTGGCAGAAATGTCCCTCCTTTCCTGTGTGTGGGAGATAAGGCTCTAGGACTCTGGAAACTAAGTTCCTAAAAAGTTCTATCCTTCAAATGGAAGGAAGTTTAGAAACCCACCTGCCCTGAAGGGTCTTCCTTACCATCCCTTCTCCCTGGGGAGAAGTTGGAACAGTTCGGGGTGCAAGTGGGAAAGAATTAAGGCACACCACATTGACAGCCAATGGCACTGGGGGACGGGAGAAGGTCTGAGGCCTGTGTCAACATGTGACCCTGAAGAGTCACACTTACCTTCTTGGGCCAAATAGCAGCTCCCAAGTCAGGGAAAACGGTGGCACCACCAGCTTCGACATCACTCATCTGGGAACATAAGGCAGAGAGCTTGGCCCCTTTAGCCAAGGATGGCAGTGCAACCTGAGGAGCACTGCCGGGAGGCCCTGATCTACGGCTCCCCTCAGCCAAGGGAGACTTCCCACATGCCACTCAATCTGTGGGGTTCATCAGGACAGCCTCTGTGGCTGGGTGCCCAAGAGCTAAGTCCCCCAGAAGTCTCACATTCAGGCTGTCCTTGAATGGGAACAATCCAAGCCTATTTAGAAAATGACTATCTTCATCTGGAGAGATGGCTCAGCAGTTAAGAGCACTCGCTGCTATGACATACAACCCAGCGTAAGAGCAGTCATGGCGGCTCACAACCATCGGTAACTCCAACAACCAAGAGATCCAATGTCCTCTTCAGGCCTGTGGGCACCATGCATGCACGTGGTACATGCAATATAGATACACACATATATGCAGGCAAATGCCCATACAATATAAATACATCTCAAAAAATAAAGAATATAATATATATATATGTATATATATATGTATATATATACACATATATGCAGGTAAACACTCATATGATACATATTTCAAAAATAAAGAAACTAAAAAACTAAGAAAGAAACAAACAAACAATGAAACAAAGACAGCCTACCTTGGCCCTATCTTGAACCCTCACCCAGAGCCTGGGCCTTGCCTCAGCCATCCGCCTCAGCACACGCTCTGGACAGGAGCTCCCCACCGCTTCCAACCCCAGGAGTATCCCCCGTTCCCCATGTGGCCCTTTTTCTGGCTCTAGCTGCTCTCATCAGACCATCACTTTCCCAGAATGCCACTCTGTCTCTCCTGTGGTAAGACTAAAACTAAATTATGCTTTTACTTGAAGCAGGTTTTGGTTTGTTTTATTTTGCTTTTGGTTTGTTTTAGTTTTTTTGTTTTGTTTGATTCGTTTGGGTTATATTATAATAAAAATGGTCTATAAGACAATGGAAATTAGATCTAAAAAAAAGTCAATAAAAAACCTAGAGCTAAGAAATTTCCTAGTATGACACACAGCACCAGTCTGATTAAAGAGGCAGGCACTCAGCAGGCTCATAAGAAAGATGAAAATCCCCAGTGGCTTCCCCAGTGCTGAGGTTCCAATCCAGAGTCTGCAAGTCAGCCTCACTTGCCTCTCTCTCCAGAGTCACTAACCCCCGTCCGATTCCCAACATCTCAGACATTTCCTCTTCCAGGCCCCCACACTCTCCTCTTTGCCAAAAAAAAAAAAAAAAATGCTCCACATATTTCCATCCAACTTTTGAGTCACAACTGACATGTTATTTCCTAAATGAGGCCTTTACTAAACCCCATGCCTAGGCAAATTCTTCAGTGTTTGTCTCCATGGTAACCAAGTAACAATCTCTCCCATGCTTCTGGTGAGTCTCCCATGTCAGATCTCAGATATTGTGGTGGAGACCACATAGGACCTTCTCAGCAGTGTGCGTGTAGAGCAGACCTCCAGCACATAATTAAAACTTAGAGAGGAATAGATAAGCTTCCTTTCTAAGTCCCTTGCCTACGCTTCCTTAGAGTGGGCTATTCCAGTGGGGAAAGGCAAACGGAAGCCTATAGATGGCCCGGGCGGCAGGAGGGAAGATGGCCGACCACACTTTGAGGAAATAGAAGCAGTTATCTTTTAAAAGCCCCTCCCTGCTTCCTGTGCTCTCTGCTACCAGGACAGAGCCACCATGGCTCTCATCCCCAAAGCTCAGAGTAGCACTGTGTCCATCAAAAGGAAGCAGAACCAGCCACAGCACAGACATCTGTTAAGGAGAGCAGGCTGAGGGAATCAGCCAGTGAAAAGCACAGACAGTTCCAGGAGTCCACTTTGATGAGGTTTATGAGGTCTCAGAAAGCAGGATGGTGGTAGGGAAGGGACTCTGGAAATACTCTCTAATAGAAACAGAGTTTCCATTTTATGAGGTGAGAAGGGTTAGGGTAACAGATGGTAAATGGTCCACATTAGGGATGGATTTAATAAATATCACCAGAGCACATCAGAAAATTGTTACGATGGTAATTTTTATGTTATGTATATTTTACCACAGCTGAAAAAATAAAAATGTTGGGGGCAGGGAGCCAGGGAGTAGCAGAACGGCAAGCACACCCATGGGGACAAAAGCCAACCCTCTCTACTCTAGGCAAGAAGGGCACGGAGGATCCCCTAGGCAGCAGCTGATGCTGAGTCCTGATGGGGCTGGGATACGGAGCCCTGCGGCCCCAGGGTCTCCACGGGGCCCATCAGGTACCATGCACCATACTCACGTAGTTTAGAAACGTAGCCACACGATTCCCAGTCCCTAAACGCTTGAAAGCATCTTGCTCATCGCTCTATAAAATTAAGCGAGAGTGAACGAGAGCGCCCAGCCCGGTACTTACATAGTTAAGAAACGTCGCTAACCTATTGCCCTCCGTTTTGAGGCCGCTGTCAAAGGGTCGCTGCAACAGACAACAACTTTTATCCAAGTTTGCAACTAACTTACCCGCCACCCAAAGGACCGGGACCAAAAGGGTCAGGGGAAGGTAGTTAAGTATGCCTTCCCTTGAACAGCCAGGAATGGGACAGGGGGACAAAGGGAACCCCAGGCAGAGCACAACAACGGGGAGGGGGAAGAGGCAAGGAAAATTTCACAAGGACCTAGAGAGGTCCCTGGCTTTATTATCAAGCCAAACGCCCGCACAGCAACGGGACACAGCCAGGCTCCGCTGGGCTCTGCAGGTGCTTCACGAGGAGTACAGAAGGTTTCCCTTTCACCTGGTAGGTGGAGGAGGGATGCCGTGGCAGCTGAAGTGTTTCTAGAAGCTCCAACCTTCTCAAACCAGCGAGAAGAGCCCCCCTCCCCCCGCAGAAGACTCTCGGAGCCTTACCCTTGAGAAGTCAAAGTGTGGCTCGTACTGTCCCCCCATTCCGTAGTTTGCAACCTGGAGAGGGGATTACAGCACTGCATTTGTCATCAGTCTGAACAGCCCCACAGCAGCCCAGCTCTCCATGGATACCATCTCCCTAGGCCTGAGAATAGCACCCCCCCCCCCAGCTTTGTGTGTGTACTACATGTATGTGGTATATGGATGTGGTGATATGTGCACATCTGTGTGCATGCCTGGGCCAGAGGAGGACGTCACGTATCCACTCTACCCTGCTCTACCTTATCCCCTTGCGACAGAGAACCTGAAGGTAAGCTGACATCCAGCAAGCCTCCGGTCCGTGTTCTCCACGGCAGCTGGGGCAACAGAAAAATGCTTAGCCACACTCGGCTTTGCGTGTGGAGGCTGCGAATGTGAACTCAAGGCTCGTATGAGCAGATATCTGTCCCCTGTTGGTGGTACTGTGTGGGGAGGCTGGAATCTGGGACGTGGCTAGCAGAAGTGGACCACAGGCATGACCCACGAAGGTTATATCTACTGTGGGTTCTGGCCAGCCCTCTGGCTTCCGATCCAGCAAGATGTGAACAAGCTATGTTGCAAGCTCCTGCTGCCAAGCCACGCCACGGTGGACTGAGACCGTGAGCCGGAGCAGACCTCCCCTCTGTCAGTTGGCTTCTGTCAGGTCCTTTAATTAGGAAAAGGGCGAGCCTTCTCTCACAGCCTGAGCACCTTGGGCAAACACCTCCCCCAAAAGAACCCCTCCCAAGTCCTCTGGCCTCAGGGACTCACCTGCAATAGTTCTGCAGTCTTCACAGTTAGCCCTGTGATATGCTGCATCCGGCGGTTGACTCGGGCCACCACAGGGTCATCCTCCTCCTCTAACCAGGAACTGGGCAAAAGAAAAGAGCAGAGATGCACGGCAGCCTTAGATGGTATCCTCTGAGCCCAGGCAAGGCCAGCACTCACAGGCAACACGGGGTAAATGTTAGAGAGTGAGGCAGTGCGGCAGGCTGGATAAGCTAGCACGGGCTGCTCCTGCATCCTATGGGAAGCTCCACGGTTGGGCTTGACCAGCTACCTGACCTCCCACGTCGCTGCTCACCTTTTGGAAACTCTGTAGCTGGCGACGGTGAGGACACCTGTCTTGGGATCTCGCACAGTGGCTCTTGCAAGCTGAAAGGGAGAAAGGGTGGGGGGGGAAGAGTTCCCCTTCTTGGTGTTGGTGTTTTCCCAGAGACCACTGAGGCCACACAGTAGGGCAACAGCTGCAGAGACTGGCTCTAGCTGAGGTCCCAAGCTGCAGTTTAATCTCCACTTTCCTCTGTGCTCTGAGGCCTGGCCACACCCCCTTGCTCACTACCCACCCCTTCACCTACCAGGTCTATGCTGCTGGCACTGTTATGCTTATGAATTCTGCTTTTATTCATGCATTTCTCTTCCCTGAACAAGGCGCCCCTTGACAGGCTCCCGCCACAGTCTGGGCTTTGATGAATCCACAACACTCAGACTGGGCCATCTCTGAGCCTCAACCTGAGACTTCTCTTGACTTGGTAAAGTTTTCCCATCCTTCTGCCAAGAAGCTATCCAAATACTGTCTGCTGTGCCTCCTACCCTGCTGGCCTCCCACTGCTCCGCAAAGAAGCAGTTTCCAGTCCCTTGGGGCCCTCCCAGAGTCAACAAAGAAAACAGCAGGAATCTGAGGTATGTGAATGCAGAAGCCGCCCATTATGGGCAAACACACACACACACACACACACACACACACACACACACACACGCACACACACACACACGCACGCATGCACGCGCACACACACATGCATGCACACACCCTCCCTCCTCTACCTTAGCTTCCAGTCTCTATATAAAGACTTAGCAAATATGCAAATACTACCAGCAGGGATATCCTTGTCTACAGAAAGGGTACAGATACCTTACCTGTGGCATGGACTGTCCTAATGGTCTCACATGATGTGGGGTTGGTAAGGACAGACATGTCTAGGTAGAAGTATAGATGAACCAAACAGAATATTGCTGACTCTCACTTTTAATAAGAATTTGATTGATGCCTACTGTGTGCCAAATGCTAAGCTGCGTGACCAAGACATGCCCCGTGATATCACATAACTTGGTCAAGTGGAGACAGTAGAAAACCGGCCAGGTACTTGAAGCACACTACTAAAAGCTCATGGGTGAGCATTAATGTTCTATGGGAGCACAGCCAAGGGGTTATAGTGCATGGGTACTGTGGAGAGCCAGGCTGACATAAGTCATTATTCTCTGAGGTCCTCGTGTGTGGAAGAATGTCTGACTCTTGGTGGATTCAGTAATGGCCTGTGACCGTGGCCTTGGGGAGCTGAAGCTTTGGATCCTAAGACGCAAACCCTTTCCACCCTAAGGGCCTATCGCTGTCAGTCCCAAAGTTGTGTGCGCCTCTCTGATGCCCTTGGCCTTGAGTTGAGATGTCCTGTATTCCCCTTGGGCAACACACCTTGATTAGCTTCCTGCTGGCTTTGTCCTACTGTATGATAGCTTCTCAGTGGCACTGTCTCACTAGACCCTGGAAACAGTATATATGATGCTGAACTTCTTTGAAAGCCTGTGTTGGCATAAGACGTATCTTATTCAAGACCTCCTGAGCCCACCTGTTCTATCTTCGCTATCTCTGATCTCCCTGACCCTTCCTCCTTGGGACCCTGTCCCTCTGCCGGTCCAGGTTAGGGTACCAAGCACCTGGGTCCTGTACATCACAGTAGCAGGTAAGGCCCGGGATGAAAGGGCACTGGCTCATGAGGCTCCCTGAGGTAGTCAGGAGAACAGGCAGGAGGCAAGCACACGGGTCTGCTGCCATCTTATGGTCAACCTGAAGTAGGGAAGTCCTTATGCAAGGGAGGGACAGCAACAATATCAGGCCGATTGTGCCACCTTATGGAGAGCTGACAAAGGAGACACCAGAATGGGAAAAAAGAGTCACAGAATGTTGGAACAAGGGTCAGGGCAAGAGATGGCAGTGGCCTGGAATGGGAGGTAGCAAGAGGGATGGAGGAGAGGAGGCATGACAGAAGTGTGGTCAGGAAATGAACTGACCCTTCTGGTCACTTTGCCTCATAACATTCTAATGTAAAGATGGCTGCCAGCACTCAGGGAAGATGGCTTCCCAGGCTCCTGTCTATGGTCCTTCTCTGAGACTAGTGGATGGCCATCCCTGTCTGTTGACAATCATGGCCACTAGACTGTGCAAACACTGGAGCCTCAGCATTGGCCTGGTGCCCAAAAAAGACTTTGGGCAGCTGTGCTCTGCCCTGGGGACAGACACAGGGCTATTTTGAAAGCAGACTGGGGACTCACAGACAGCTGCCAGGCATTCTCCACAAGCCAAGCTAAGCTCATTGGCCCCACTTCAAAGCCAGAATAGCATCTGTCTGTCCTAGCCTCCGGAAAGAAGAGGTCAGTGCATGGCGGCCAATGTGTATGCTTGTCACATGGCTCCTGTTCAAAACACAACTATCCCAAGGCCAGCCACCTTCCCGATGTATGCACAAGTGCACAGAGAAATGTTCGGTGTCTGAGATGAAGGCAGGTGAGGAATCTCTGGAGATTTTGGCTTGACAGTGCCTCTCTCAGTTAGAAACCATGAAAATGGGTTTCTTTTCTAGAGAACTTTGGAACTGACCCAGGGAGTGAAATGAGTCCTGGTTACAGTTGTCCATACACATTGACTAGATTGACTCTCGGTGACATCCATGATATCAGCAACAGACCCTGGCTCCAGATGTGCTAGGCCTTCAATCCAAGGCTGTTCTAAGGTTCTGGTGCTACTCCAGGACCTATCTTAGGTCTGTCTATGAGCAGAAGCTCCTGGCAACCTCAGCCACTACAAACAAAGACCAGAGGAGCCAGCTAATTCCTCCCTCCCCTTCACCTGCGATGGGGGAGCATGGGGGAAATGGCAGCCCACAGTTCTCTTCAGAAGAGATTAAACGAGATCAATTCATCTATGGGCCAGGAATCCAAGAATAATTGTATCAACCTGACACATACACAAAACCAATAGTCAATGCCGTACATAGTAGAAATACCAGTTGGATTTCCATGATACTCAGAAACAAGACAAGAATGTCTGCTGCAATAATGCTGTAGACATTCAGGCAGCTCAATAAGACAGTCAAGGCAAAGGAGCTGTAAGAATTAGGAAGGCAAAACAACATCTTCCTTGCTTGCAGATGACAATCCTACTGAGATAACCCAAGAAAGTCAGCCCAAAAAAGAACTTCTACCACCTCTGATCCATACAGGCCAGCTTTCTCCATTTTCCTAAGGAGAGAACTTTCTGAAGATGAGTTGGAGTCTTTACAACGAACAACAGTTCATAAACATGAAATGCTGGAGTCAGGTCCTGCCACACCAAAGTCAATAAACACTAGATATCACTGTGAGATATGCTTCAAAAGCCAATAGTTGGACATATCGGGCTAGGAGTATGGACCAGCTAAAGAAGTGCTTGCTTAACATACACAAGGCCCTGGGTTTGACTGCCTGCACTGTAGAAAATGGTATAATGTTATACTTCTGTAATTCTAGCCCTTGGGAGGCCGAAGGATGTATATATTGAAGCCAGCCTTAATTACATAAGATTTTTACATTAAAAAAAGAAATATGCAGGGGCTAGAGAGATGGCTCAGTGTTTAAGAACACTGGCTGGTCTTCCAGAGGTCCTGAGTTCAAGTCCCAGCAACCACATGGTGGCTCACAACCATCCGTAATGGGATCTGATGCCCTCTTCTGGTGCGTCTGAAGACAGCTACAGTGTATTCATTTACATTAAATAAATAAATAAATAAATAAATAAATAAATAAATAAATAAATAAATAAATGTAAATAATTTAGCATAAAATAGTGAACTGATATAACACTATAACCAGTTAAAATACTCCCAAGAAGAAAATTTACAAAAATAAACCAAGCTTAATGAAAGATGTGTAAATGTGTTTGAACTGAAAATGTAAATATCTGAATAGGTAGAGAAGATGAAGGATATCCAGACTGTGTGGATATACATCTTCTCCAAGTCAAACAGTTCACTGCAGCCTCCCCCTCACTGCAGCCTCCCCCTCACTGCAGCCTTCATCCCTCACTACAGCCCTCCCCCTCACTGCAGCCCTCACCTCTCACTGCAGCCCTCCTCCCCACTGCAGACTTCATCCCTCACTGCAGCCCTCCCCTCACTGCAGTCCTTCCGCCACTGCAGCCCTCCCCCTTCTGCTGCAGCCTTCATCCCTCACTGCAGCCCTCCCCCTCACTGCAGCCCTCCCCCCCACTGCAGCCCTCCCCCCTCTGCTGCACCTCTCCCCCATCACCCCTCACTGCAGCCCTCACATCTCACTGCAGTCCTGATCTGGAGCTCCAGAGATTCCACTTTTCTAGAGCTATACATTTCCTTAAAAAACGACCCATCCACCCGCCCTTCAACCAGGTGACCTGGCACTTGTCACTGAGATGCCCCGCTTCCAACACGGCCTGTTATGCTCATGTCTGTCCATCCTATGTCCCTTTTCCTCCCCCACTGGGCGATGAACCGTCAAGGTCAGGTTAAGTCTGCAGCATGCCAATGAACTGATGCAGCAATTGGTGAGAGCAGGGGACAGACAAGCTTCTCCACAGAGGTGGTCGGTCGGAGGGACTGCACCCTGCCCATCCCATTCAGTACCCCAGCAGGACCCCCAAAGACACCTACTTTGGGTTTAGCAATCTCCTTGATCCTCTCGATTTCTTCGTCGGACATCACATCATAGTACCTGACGATGTGTGGGCTGTCCCACTCGTCTTCCTCTTTGAAGGGGGCGATGAGGAGCTGTGGCACCCTGTTTCCATGATGGTACCTACAGAAAAGCCTCTTCTGCCTCCGGGGTGTCTGGGGAGCACAGAGCACAGGGCCCGAGCCTTATGAGTCTTTACCCTCAGTCCCAGCCCGGCTGTCTGCACACACTGGTCTCACCCTCTATGACCAAGACTGTCATCAGCTTCACCACAGAAGAGAACCAAAGCAGGAAGTGACCTCACCCAAACCATACAGCTCTCCTTCTCTCAGAAGGTCACCTCATTTCCACAATCCCTGTGGCAGAGGGCACACTCCACAACCCTTTTCATGGAGGTTAGAATAGGTCTGAAGCGTTATTGATGAGGAGTACCTTTCCACACAGAAACTACTGAGAGGCAGTCAGGGGTACAGGGAAGGCGAGAGCCTCCCTCATACGGAGCTGTGAGGATCAGTGGGACTCAGTGGCCCTCAAAAGCCAGGGACACAGACACCCAGCCCCAACAAGTGCTGCCTTTGTTTACCACTGAGTCTCACATGTCATTCACACCACGGCTACCCTGGGGACGTGAGGCATACCCACACCCATCACTTTCTTCAAACCAACGAGTCGAATGATAGGTAGGCACACTGGGTGAGTGGGACATACACAGTGCCCTGGAGGATGGCAATTCTCCCTGTAGCACCCAAGGGGGACAAGCTCCTGCCCTGTGCATCAGAGAATGCCCACCAACCAGCCTCCACAGATGTTGAGAAAAAGGCAAACTGGCAGTGGAACCTGCCCCGCTGCCTGCCCAGAGCCAGCGCTCAGCCCCCCAGCCTCAGACAGCCCCGTCCCGTGGCTCACCGCCAGCCCCTTCCCAGGGCTCACCGCCAGCCCCTTCCCAGGGCTCACCAGTTTGATGCCCTCCCCTCGACAGAGGCTCTCGTACACGTCCCGCTCGGGCAGGTAATCCATGGGCCTCTCGTACAAGTTTTCCTGGGTTGCCAGTCCAGCATCTGTCTGATTTGACAAGGACTTTCCTCTTTCTTCCTCTAGCAACCGCTCGAAGTACCGCAGATTACCTCCGGCTCGCTCGTGGCTTGGGTCTGGAAAGAGTGAAAAGTGAGGACAAGGGAACCACAGACATCTGTGAGGTCATCTACAGAAACTGCTGTGCTTCCTTTCCAGCAGCCCACTGGTATGCGGCACTCTGCTGGCTGTAGCACCTAACAGGGCACGTCGTCACTCAGGGCCCAACAGCCAAAAGCTCCTTCCCCTTGTCCAGTGCTGAGGGAGACCTGTCACTGAAGGAGAGTATGTTTACCCTGGAGCTAGGTGTGGGGTGGAATTCCTTCTCAGGCCTCCTGGAGGCCCCCTGAGTTCTGGGTTCTGCCTCCTCCCTGTAATTAGCTGACTATTTAAAGCTGTTCCCCAGAGCGTAGTCAGGCCCAGCAACCATATCACACACTGGCTACAGCTAGGACACAAGCTGAGATCCTGGTGAAAGAGAAGGCTCAAGGCAGGCCAGATGCCTCAGCGGGTAAAGGTGCTCGATGCCAAGCCTGGTGACCAGAGTTCGATCCCCAAGACCCACACACTGTGAAAAGAAAGAACCAAGTCCCTAGAGTTGTGCACACATATGTTCTCTGTGGCACTTGCACAATGCCCCCCCCATGCAATTAATTAAGTATCATGACTCTATTTAAAAATGGAAGAGTCACAGCTCTGGTGGACATCATGTTATCTGAAGCAACCGCCATAGCATGATTTCTGTGTCACTCTCCAGACAACAAGACTGAGTGAGTCCCAGAGATGCTCAGTGACTTAAGATGAGACCACACAGAAGAACCAGGATGTATGTGCTGGCCTCTAACTCACTCGATAGGATCTATAAGACCCTCTGCCCTTGTTGGTATTGCAGGATGCTCAAATATGACCTGACCTCACACTTGGGGCCCTGGAAAGCAAGGGCAAGGCCAAGTCCTCGCTGCTCCAAGAAACTTCAGACAGCATTCCCGTGTATTAGTAGGAGGAGCCAGTGAGCTTTAAAGACTCAGTGCTTTGGACCTTGTTCTGTCCCACGTCACAAGACATACAAAATACAAATGTCATGTTAAGTCCTACTTTGGACACCAAGTCACTAATAGCTGGAATTACTGTCACTGTAGCAATCCAGAAGCAGTACAGCTTGGTTCTCAAGCTATATTTAACACAGTAAAGGGTCCATCCTGCTTAGCGGTACAGGCACCATAACACCAGGTCCTTATTTTTTAAAGTGTCATGATGTACACACATGTGCACATGTACTCGCACATGCATACCCATGAACATACATGAACACGAGCAACACACATGTATACACAAGGATGCCAGAGGCATCCTAATATGAGGATCCGGCAATTGAAATTATTGAAGACATTTATCACCAGCCAGGTAACAAACAAACTGATTTAGTTCCAAGAGATGACCAGCAGGAGAGACGTTCCCTTGCTACCCCTGCCCCCCACCCCCAACCTCCTTACCAAGAGTGAGCAGGCGACGGGTGAGTTCGACGGCACGGTGAAGGTCACCCAGTTGGAAGACAGCATAGCTCAGGTAGTCCAGCACCAGGGACTTGGTCACGGTGGCCTCCTCCCCGGCATGGAGCTGCTTCAGCACCTGCTCCATCCACAGCACAGTGTGGTAATAGTCGCCCTCGTTGTATGCTGAGCGGCCCATCCCGAAGCAGTCGTCCACACTCAGCATAGCCTGGTACTTCGTTCCTGAAGCAGGGAAAACAACAGTCAGGTTCTGAAACGATGCTGGCTTAAGAAGGGAGATGCTTACTTTAGAAAAAGCCTGGGCCACCGAAAGAGGAACATGATCCAAGCAGAATACCACCGGGACCTCATGCCACACACTACGAAATGTCACCGATACATACATAAACAGGTTGGCTTAGTTCAAGTTAGAGTTCATAGTCTAAGGCTCAGACTCCTCTCAGGTGCGAGGGGGATTTGTGAGAGGGAGTCTAGAAATTCCACCGTGAGGTCGGAGGCATCGGTCCTGTGGGTCAACACAGGGGAGGGGGTGCTTGGAGGGCAGTGGCCAGGTAACTCTGAAAGTAGAGAACATGGTGAAGCTGGGCGGTTGTGGTGCATGCCTTTAATCCCAGCACTTGGGAGGCAGAGGCAGGTGGATTTCTGAGTTCAAGGCCACGCTGGTCTACAGAGGGAGTTCCAGGACAGCCAGGGCTATACAGAGAAACTCTGTCTTGGAAAAAAAAAAGAAAGAAAAAAAAAAGAAAACATGGATGAATTCAGGTGGCATGAGAGCTACGGTGAGGGCAGTGACATGCAGGGAGAGTCTGAAGGAAGAACCAACAGCGAAGGTTCGAGGATGGACCTCAGGGAACACAGATGGAGTAGCATGAGCAGCAACTAAGAGGAAGAAGATACAGGGAAGGGAACAGGTGACAGACACCAATGGGGACAAGGAACAAAGATGTTGGAGCATCAGCTCAGCATGCCTTGTGCCTAATGGGACAGCCGCTGGGGAAAGCGACCACAGAGACAGTTCCAATCTGAGAAACAGCAACAGCTCTAGGGAGATGTGGAGCTTAAGAGAGGCTTGTGCTCCTCAGAGAATAACGGATCCCAGGGAACAAGGAGGGTTAGGGGCTCCCTGCAGACTGCAGGAATCTCCCTAGTAAGTGCTATCGGGTGTGGCTGGCATGACAGAACTGCTGGAGCATCACTCTCTTTGCCTAAGGTCCACCATGGGCATCTTCCCAGAAGGAAACCCTGCTGCAGGTGGCAGCTGCTTCAGAGACCAGACTCTATTCATCCTGGTGGCTCAGGACCGGGGGTAGGTTTGTCAGGGAACATGTGATGAGATATCAAGAGAGTAAACACAAAATGGAGTCATAGACAGGCCAAGGATTAGAGATCTTCTGGGTCGCCTTCCCTCTCTCCACAGTCTCTGTGAATCCCCGCTGACTCTTTGGGCCCAGGAACCTATTATGGAGAGGATGTGTAACACAGGTAAACAAGCTGTGGTCTGGACCTGGAGAGAGCCTGGATGTGCAGCCCTTACTAGATGCCCACCATTTGTGTGACTCTGGACAATTTGCCCAGCCTCAGACTCAGTCCCCTATCTAAAGAGATATAATATCTACCTAAATAGACACCAGTAGCAGCTTTAAAGGGCTGGTGCCAAAAATTCAATGAAATAACATATGACGATGTTGCCTCAGGATGTTAAAGACCAGCAGCCATAATCAACATGTCTTGTGAATGCCAAGAATGTGAAGAATGACTTCCAGAACTCAGCATCCTCCCTAGAAGCAAACTCAAGTGTCTGCTCCCTGAAGTCCCCGTGGAGTCCTCCACAGCTAAGCTGAGCGATGAAAGGCTCTCTGACAGGGAGGAGCCCAGAACGGGTAAGGGTCCTGGAGCAGAGAGATGAGGATGCCAAGAACAGGCACCGACGCCAAGGAGGTGGTGGGAGGGACCTCAAGGACCACCTACAGGGAGACTGAGGGTCACTCCTGAGCATCTGACCCAAGTGGATAACCAAAAAAATTATCCTGAGTAAGCTGGAGGTATGAGAAGGGTCAGAGGGCATTCAAGAGACAGAATCCACAGACTATGGTCATGGCTTAGGCTGCCAAGGGACAGGGGAGCTTTGTGTAGCTAAAATAATAGATAAAGACTGAGGGTAAACAGTTCAACATCAGATGAAGTAACTTCAATCTGGAATAGATGAAGTGTGTGCAAACCATAGAATGTCCTAGTAGAGATGTCTGCAGGCACTGGCCTATCCTGGTAGAGATGTCTGCAGGCACTGGCCTATGCTGGTAGAGATGTCTGCAGGCACTGGTCTATCCTGGTAGAGATGTCTGCAGGCACTGGCCTATGCTGGCTAGAAGCCCAGGAGCCTTTGAACACAGATCTGCATAGCATCCATGGACGGACAGACGGACGGACGGACGGACGGCAACGCAGCTGGGGAGGGGCTCAGAGTGAACAGTGAACAGAGTAAACGTTCTGGACAGTAGCTCGCTTTGCCCTCTGGCCCCACTCAGGACAGCCAGGGGCCTGTTCACTGTGGAAGGACACTGTCAGGATACAGCTCCCTTCTACCTCCAACCATACCTCAGAGCTATAAGCCAAAAAGCTTCCCAGAATTACCTCCTCATTCTGGCCTCATGGTTGAATAAAGAAAACCGTCTTCCCTGCTAGCCCCAAAGGATCCTCCACACCAAAAGCCTAGGCCTTTACTAACCAGTAACAGGACATTCAAGAAGGAAGGCAGAACCTACAGCCCGTGGGTCTCTCTGCTGTATTTCCCCTAGACTCCCAAGGAGTGAGGTGGTGTTTAAATCGTAATGAAGTCCAATTGGATCCTTGGGTGTGTTGGTCTCAAATAACCCCCCAAGGCCAACAAGTCTTATAACCACTAGCAATGGGCAGTAAGCAAGCAAAAAGGACAATTTAAAGAGCAAGCAAACAAAAGCAGAGGAATGAATTATCAGATGAGTCAAAAGAGAAAAGCCAGAGATCAGCAGCCAGAATCTAGAACATCGGAGAGAAAGAAGCAATCGGCGACAGATGCTACTGTCAACTTAAGGTTATACCTGTAGTCTGACCCAGTGTTCCTGGCCCAGTGCTCCTGGGGAGTTTGCAGAACAGGATCACAGAGAGAAGGGAGAGATAAAGGCACTGTGGGTACAGTAGTATGTGGGAACCAGGGAAAATAAATCACTACCCAGCAGCCTCAGCAGGAGAGGAGTCATGGGCTCAAGAGATCATTGGATCTATGGTAGAAATACAAGATGGGCAAAAACAGAGTTCATAAAATGTCAGACGACAGAGAGCAAGAAAAGGGGGACATAAATAAGAAATGGGGGGGGGGAGGGCATTGTATATGAACTCAAGGAGAGAGCCCAGAGAAGGGAGGGGTGAATGCAAATGGGATGTCAGCAGGACATAGCAGCAAGCCTGAGCCTACTGATCAGCCGGATCAGCCTTGGACAAGAGCAGTGTGAGGCTCAGGGGTGGAAGCAGGCCTCCCACCAGGTGATGATCCTCCAGGAGCGGGATACCGCAGGGAGTTTCCTGAGCTACAACCTCAATTCCCTCTCACACTAGGGGAGAGGTCTTGGCTAATACCTGAACCAGGACACTGGGGTAGGGGTTGGAGCACGGGAGACTGGCACTGAATGGAAACCCAAAAGATCAGCACCAATGCCAACACCACCTAAGCCAGTCTGAGAAGACATGAGCAAATGAGGTGCGTTACCTGGAAGTTCCCCTCTGGAAATCGTGTCCGGATCCAGTTTGTACGTGTCCTGAAGTCTCATCAGGGCTCTGGCGGCTCCAGACTCGTCCTCATCAGTGGGGAAGAACTGCCGCTGAACTGAGAGGTTAGCGACAAAACCTTCCAAATGACAGTGAGAACAGAGGTCACTCTTGACCCAGCAGACAGTCATCAGGTCTCTAGCTAATGGGATTTCCCTGTCCCTTCCCTCAAAGGCTGTCACATTCTGGTGCAGCAACAAAATAATAGCAGTAACAACAATGATAATAAAGCATTTCCCTCCCTTGGGAAGTCCTCCCTGGGGACTCCACTGCAGAACTTCCTTAGCCCCTCCCACCCCACACCCCACACACCACAACCCCCAACCCCCACACCCCTGTGCTGTTCATTTGGAACCAAAAAGCCCTGCACACAGCTTAGCACAGAAAAGTTTAGTAGTCAGGGTATGAGCTCCCCGTTTTGTACCCAAGGCCACAGCCCAGAGCCTAGACAGATTTGGCCACTGAAGCGGCCCCAGGTGGCTTTTCCAGGGCCCTAAGCCCTGGTCCCAAGCCAGAGACACAACTCCTGTTATTTGAGGGCTCCAAGTAGAAGCCAGGCCTTGCTATACTAATGATTCATGCCTTTGAATTCACCTAAGAACTGGGGCCTGGGAGGGGAGCACCAACACAGTCTGTCCCTGGCCCCTTTCCAAGAGTAGCTGCGCCCACTGCTACGCCGCCCTCTCATCACAGCAAGCCAGAGTGTCAAAAAGCTGCTACATCATCTTCTTCACAGCTATACGGTCAGGAACTCGGACGCCTTTAGTATACAGGAAAAAGAAAACCCTCTAGAAATAGCCACATGGTACTCGCAGGATTCCCACTTATCTCAGGGGCAAGCAGCCAACATCAGAGATGAAAATAAGTGATTGCTCTCTGGGCCTGTCCCATCACCTTCCAGGTAATCACAGCATTTCCAGATGTTAAGGGGAGGGGGGGAATGACAAGATCAGACATTGGAGTGCAGAGATCTATCGTCTGCATCTGTGTAGGCTTCCATGCCTACCTCCCCCAGAAAGCAGGCAGAACAGCCTGTTCTGAGCTGTTCTGAGCAGCAGGCCCAGCCCAGGATGGGAGGGAGAAGGGGGGTGGGGTCTGGGAAAGGCAGTGGCTTCTGGAGGCCGTGAGCTCACAGGCACAGCTCCAGAGGCTCTGAGCTCACCAATCCCTCCCCAGAGACTACCCAGCCCCCAGTCAACCCCAACCCCAGCGGGTCACGTGGCTGTAACCAGTCTCAGCCAGAGAGACAGCTAGTCTGAAGTTAATCAGCACTCAGCAAGAGAAGAGGCCCAGCCCAGCCTGAGGCTGGGAATCCCTTGGCCTACCTCCAGCCCACCCTTCCATGACCAAGACCCTCTCTTCTTCTTAGTGACAGGGACGTGTTCACCCACAGAAGGCACTACCCCGGAAAAAAAAAAAAAAAAAAAACCTTTTAACAAATCTGTGCTCCACCCTGTAAATACCATTTCTGGGTATTTAACTTAGAAAAATAATCAAAGGCAGACCCAAAACGCATGTAAAAGAGGCTGAAAGTTTGGAAACGACCCCAGGTGCAGTGCAGTATCACTATGAGATGACTATCCAGCTATTATAATCACGCACAGGCGCGCTTAGCTGCATCTACAGAAGCTGGGAGCCCAGGACTGAATGCACGCTTCTGTCAAATCCACACAGACATGCTTTGTTTGTTTACACACGTAAACATGTCCTACGTAGGAAAGATCCGGAGGACGCCTCTGTCGTCCCGCTTGCCTCAGCCCACTTGACTCATTTTTAACTCATTCACCCCTTAAAGCAAATGAGACTTTAATGCTTTAGTCCATGTGTGTACACATAAGCAGATTCTTTTGGTGTGTATGAGCATTTGTCGATGTGTATAGGAGTGTTTTTATGTGGGCGGGTACATACGGATGCATGCAAATGTAGATGGAAGATCAAATCTGAAGTCATGTGTCTTTGGCAATCACCCTCTATTTATATACTGAAGCAAGAGTGCCCAAGTGATCCCGGAGCTCATGGATCAGCAAGTCTATGATCCCAGAGCTCATGGATCAGCGAGTCTAGCTAGCCAGCTTGCCTGGGAAATTTCATCTCTGCCTCCCAAGTGCTGGGATAAGGCCAGACACACTTGCCTGGCTTTCCACGGCTTCTGGGGATCCAAACTTCAGTCCTCACTGGTGGGTGGTAAGGGCTTCAGCCACTAGGCCATCTCACCAGCCCAAGATCATACAGTTTTTAAAAAATGTTTTCAAAGGTTTATTTTACGTGTATGAATGAGAGTTCTGCCGGCATGTGTGTCTGCACCATGCATGTCTGGTGCCTGCAGGGGTCAGAAGAGGGGGTCAGATTACCTGGAACTGCAGATACAGATGGTTGTGAACTACCATATAGGTCCTGGGAACCAAATTCGGATCCTCTGCAAGAGCAACCAGTTCTCTGAACCACTGTGAAATCTCTCCATTCCCCAAGATTATAATTTGGGGCTGGAGAGATGGCTCAGTGGTTAAGAGCACTGACTGCTCTTCCAGGGGTCCTGAGTTCAAGTCCCAGTAACCACATGGTAGCTCACAACCATCCGTAATGAGATCTGGTGCCCTCTGCTGGGTGTCTGGAGACAGTTACAGTGTACTAACATACATAAAATAAATAAATCTTAAAAAAAAAAAGATTATACTTTTAAAGGTATTTATAATGGAGCTATTGGATTAAGCATCGTGATTATTATGTGATATTTTATGTTCCTGAAGTTGTTATAAAAAGATGTATTACTGAAGTATAATTAAAAAATTTTGGGGGCTGCAGAGATGGCTCAGCAGTTAAGAGCACTGACCACTCTTCAGAAGGTTCTGTGTTCAAATCCCAGCAACCACATGGTGGCTCACAGCCATCTGTAATAAGATATGACGCCCTCTTCTGGGGTGTCTGAAGACAGCTACAGTGTACTTACATATAATAAATAAATAAATCTTTAAAAAAAAAAAGAAAATGTCATTACCAGGAAGCATTACAAAAGGACAGGAAGTGATCGTTATTACACTTTTAAAACAAACCAACGGGGACAGCTCCAGGCGGAAGCAGACGGGCACATGGACACAGCTGATCTCTGCTCACCGTCCCTCACCTGCAGCAGCGTCCTGAAGGACAAGGTCCCCGAGCGCAGGCCAGTCTGTGTTCAACCGCTTCACCAGCTTATACGCATTCACAGGATGAGCCAGGTAGCCCTCGGGGTCGGCAGCCGACTTGCTGGTCAGGGCTTCCATCTTGCTGGCCCAGCTGCAGAACCAAAGGAAAAAGAGACTACCACACCCACCCACACAGAGCGCTAATTTCCCTGGTGAGGTCCAGGGCTCTTTCATCAAGAGATGATAAAACATGAATATAGTAACTCCCTAGAGACTTCTAGCCCTTAATCTAGGTAAGAGCTGGGAACTCTGATGTAAATTAAAAAGAAGGAAAAGAGATGGTAGCTTCCTAACCCCTGTACTCAGCATCTCCAGAGGACTAGCAGAGGTTAACTGAAGGTCAACTCCCAGGGTCACCTCTCAGTGACTTCCTCTTAGACAGACCCCTTGGATGGGCTCGGGAAGAGGTGTGGCAGGGGTGACTTAGAGTGGGGGTCTAAGGACATTGGACACCTCTTAATCTTGGCGAGCTTGGCTTCCTCCACAAGGATGTACTCCTTCAGGGACTGTACCAGGTCCTTCTCGGCGTAAATCAGGTCAGTCATGTGCCCTACAGGAGAGACGCGTGAGCCAGTGAGAAATGGATGAGGACTGGCTTGCCTAAAATACCCGTACAGAAGTGAGTACCGCCACCAAGTACACGCCAGGAAACTAGGAATCACAGGGACTGGTGGTTAAAGGGGCCTATTAGCGCCCACAGCTTCAGGAAGATAAAAGCAGAGGCGTCAAGAGGATGCCCGGGCAAAGCGCAGGTGCACTGGGAACTGTGCTAGGAGAAGTTCTAAATTTCATTCTCCCTTCGCCAGCCAGCTGGTCCTGTCATAGGGGCACGGCCATCTAAGAGCTCATCACAGGGAAATCAGCTCTTAACCTTCAGTTGACAAGGAGAGAATCTGGTCCTTAGAATAGAGAATGTCCACTGCTTAACCAGCCTCTTGCCAAGGACTGAAAAGGCCCTGAAAACTACTTGCAGTCTTCCCTTCCAGAGAGGACAGCTCAATTCAGAAAGCTGCCTCCGCGTGTTCATCAGGATCTCCTGGGGTGGAGGGTGGAGGGGTCAGGGATGGGGGGAGTCTTTGTAAGTTCCACTCTCCCTGGACTGGTCAAAATCAACGTCTAAACTATCCCACCCTGAATGAGCCTCCGACAGTGACAGCCCCTTGCACTGGGCTGAGGGTTGCTTAGGTAGACTAGAGCTCTGTTGCCACATACCAATGGAGGTGAAGAATTCTGCCTGCACCCAGCTCAGGACACCAGACCAGGCCATCAGCAACACCAACACCTGGAGCTTCATGATGGGAAGGGCGGTATCTACAAGGTGTTCAGGAACAGGCATCAGATCAACGTGATGGAAAGACAGGGGTGGTGCATGCCTGGAAACTCAGACTCAGACTGGGTTAGGAGGAGCAGAGTTCAAGGCCCCTGGACTACATAGCAAGACCCTGTGAGAAGACACAGCCATACACGCTGTGCACATACATAAACACATGCTCAAATATGTCGCTAAGTAAGGAAGGCATTCAGAATCACCCAGGGGATGGGCCACACATCCTCACTTCTGGCTCCTGCCTGGAATTTGTTTATTTTGTTTTCCTTTTTGGAGACAAGGTTTCATTTTGGAGCCCAGGAGGGCCTGAATGTCACTCTCTTCCTACCTTCCCAATTGCTAAGATTATAAATGTATATACCTGACTTCCTGCCTGCCCTGTTTCTTACTTTCTGATAGATATGCCAGGATGGTAGTGTCAAAGCCACAAGGAGAAGGAGCCAATTCAGAGAGTTGGTTCCGAAGATGCCCAGATCACCGGGATCTCAGGAGGAGGAGAAGCATCTCTGCAAGCTCCACTCTCCCCAGTCCAGGGGAGAGGACACCCCAGGCCAGGGACGGAGGCCATGACACCCCCATGTGAAAGTGATCCTCCAGCAGGGACCTCCCTTTGTGCTTGAACTGAGGGTGGCCCACACAGAGAAGGGTCCTGTTGTCACAAACCAACAGAGGTGAAGGATTCAAGGACCTGGATCCCATCCATAAGGAAGTGACAATACAGAAGGGACAATGACAAGGAAAACTAAGATAATATGGCCAAGGGAACCAAGCCAGCTGAGGTGCATGGCAGATAGAAGAATATGAAAACTGGCCTCTGCCAGTCTGCACTGCCTCAGAGTGGCAATTCTGAACAGACTACAGCTCTCCCTGTAGTGAGACGCCTTCTCTGGTCACTCCCTACTCATTCACAAGTATTTACTTAGAACCCAGAGCTTCCAGGCACCAAGCTAGGTGCTCAGGATACAAAGGTGAATCAGACACACACAGCCAAAACACTAGGGCTGGGCTGCTGACATGAGGACACAGCCAGCCACAGCCTTCTCATCGGACTAGAAATAGACACAGTTCCGAGAGACGCAGCAGCCACCTAGGACAAGCTTCCCTGGCCTCAGGACACAGTGGAGCCTTCAGACACCGCTCCCCATCCGGCTATGCAGCCCAGAAAATGTGGAAAGGCCGGCCCCCAGCTGAACCTTGCCTGTTCTTCCTCTTCATGTTCCAACTAAGCCAAGTCTTTGGAATGGCTCAGATGGAAATTTACCATCAGATGGAAAGTAAAGAAAATAGAGAAGACAAAAAGCCCAAAAATATGTATGAAAATCTCAGAATCAGGAGGCTCTCTGACGTGGAGGGCCAGCCAACGACCCCTCAGAGTAGAGGTGATTCTCTGCCCAAGCAGAAGACCAGATCTGGATGAAGTGGGGGGCTCCGTGCATCTCCCAGCTGTGTGGCCAGTTACAACTCATACCTAGTCAGAAATCAGGCAGCCTAGTCGGGGAACCAGGAAGCCTCTTCATTACTTTCAAATACCACCCACAGTCCACACCTGAGAGCAACCAGGTTTCCTTACTACATGAACGCCAGCTGTTAATTTCTCTGGAATGTGCTGCCTGGCTAAGAGGAGTCCGTCCACAGACCCCAGCCTGGATACACAGCCTCAAAGAATCACACACGGGCTTTAGGAAGCAACTTAGCAAGCACCTCCAAAGTCCTGTTCTGGCAGGGGAGGCAGGTATAAAAACCCTGCCTGCCCAGAGAACTAGGCACTCCCAGGCAAGCTGCTCCCAGTCTGCCACAGTGATGCTACCATTCCAAGCAGGGGCACCCGCTCATCTCTTCTGACCCCAGGGCCCCAGAACTCAAAAGTCTTCATATAAAAAGTCACCTAACAAGTCAGGTGAGAGGAGGCGTGTTGCCCAGGGCAGCAGCTCTCTACAGTCTGGGGAAGCCAGCCTGCCTCAGAGCTACACCCAGCACTCACCCAGGACAGAAAAAGTGGGAATTCCTGAGTCTGCCCAGGGCCACCGCTGCCAAAAGCCTTCCCAGGATCCCTCAGAAACCCACGAAGACTGATGATCCAGGAGGGGTCATGGTCAAATTCCATTTTGTGAAACAGCACCAAATAAGAACACTGTTGAGCTTTGATGGGCCGCATCTCAGGGTTTAGAATAAAATCTGTCTTGTAGCAAGCACCCAAGGAAGTATTCTCCATCAGATTTGTCCAGACAAAATACAACTAAAGAGTTTACCCTTGGGCTGGAGAGATGGCTCAGTGGTTAAGAGCACTGACTGCTCTTCCAGAGGTCCTGAGTGTGATTCCCAGCAACTACATGGTGGCTCACCACCATCTGTAATGGGATCTGACGCCCTCTTCTGGTGTGTCTGAAGACAGTAACAGTCTACTCATATAAATAAACAAATCTTAAAGAGAAAAAAGAAAATCAAAATAGCTCATACACACTTTTAAAAAAAGAGTTTACACTTTGCACAGTAGATTAATATAGGCTATATAACAATAAACGCTGTATGGACATCAACATAGAAAGATCAAAGCAGACTGGCAAAGGCCAGTCCCCCAATAATACATGCTGTATGCTCCATGTTTTGAAAGGAAAAGAAAAATTATGTATGTAAGCATGTAGGAAAGAATTATGCTCTAACTGTATCTTGGTGACATAATTTTATTTTTCTTTTTATCTTTGTCTTCTTGATCTTTCTACAAGACATTCTACTAGAATTTCTTAAAAATATATATTTTTGTAATATGTTTAATATGTAAAAGAAACAAAGTAGGACATTCTCAACTGAACTCCAAAGGGACCTTGGCAGTCGAAGTGTCTGGACCCCTGTGGGGAGGTCTTGCCGAGCCTGCCAATGTCTCAGTGACAGTAATTCACCCACCAGGCAACTGGCACCGTTTTTCAGCGAGGTGATTCCAAGACACACAAGCAGAGGTCCTGCAGCGAGCCTGCTTTTTGGAAAGTACATTTATAATCTGGCCAAGTAGCCATGAAAAGATGTTTCCAGCTGCAAACCAGCAGCGTCCTCAGCTTTTCCCCTTACCTCATCGGGGAAAGACCCTCTGCCAAGCCCCCAGCTGCAGCCCAAATGCTACAGCTTTCACAAAGCATTTCACAGCCGAGAGAGAGAGAGAGAGAGAGAGAGAGAGAGAGAGAGAGAGAGAGAGAGAGAGAGAGAACATGAGTTTGCAAATAGGTCTTGCCTGGCACTGGGCAAAATGCTGTCTGCCTTCGGGGAAGGGATAACTCCCCGCAACAGGAGTCTTCAACCTCCTTTTCCACCACGGCCCTTGCCTGCCCCATCATGGCTAACTCTAGGCTGGCAGAGCTGAGAGGACCCGGGTTCTCTCACAGTTGTGCACAGGTTCCAAGCACTCTCACTACTGAAGCGCATGGACATCCGTACAGCCCCAGAAGTACACCCAAGTCTCATTACCAGACACTGTGTCTCAGCCATCACCCTTCGCCATGCAGCCCCACACGCTCTGACCTCTCCATCTCTGGTCTGGCTTCCCTCCGACTCTGTCCTGCCAAGTAGCCAGCAAGGCTTGCTGAAGCCCTCCCTCTGGCTCCCCATGGCTAGCAAGACATGGTCCAGAAACCTTAGCCGGAAGGGCCCTTGTAGTTCTGTGACCTGGCCCCGATACCCTCTCCAGCCTATTGCACCACCCCAGACCTCAAACCTTCAATGACTTCATGTGAAAAATATTTACCTTCACCAAGAGCCTTGTAAGAGCAAGATCTCTGCTCAGTGAAGCCAAAGGATTTCCCCCTCCCAAGAGGCCTCCTGAGGCTCATCTCTCAGTGTCCACTTAAGAAAGCACATAAAAAGGTCAGTGAAGGGACTCTCTGGCCTTAGACCTGCAGCTCCATGGCTGTCGGAAGAGGAAACGGGAGCTGAGTGAGCTTGACAAGAATGCATGTGTCGGGTAAAGTACATCTGTCCTTACATCATCTCTGTTCAGTACACGGATGCTGGTGCCTGGTGCCGGCAAAGCCACTGCCTCCTGCCTCAATAACAGGGCAGTGTACTAGCAGAAAAGTTGTTAAAGTCCGCATGCCAACACTGAACTGGGTTCCCATCAGGGCCTCAACAATCGATCAAGCTAAACCTACCTTACCAAAAATAAACTTCACCAAAAGATAAAAGGTATCCATGCCACCCTACAGCCATGCCCCAGACTCCAAACTGTCTACTCTCCCTTAGCCAGGGAGAAGACACTGTTGACCCAAAGCGGGTCTCAGGCTCCTCCCACTCCCTCTAGACTAGCCTCTCCAATGGCTCCAGTGGGACCAGGCTGGGGAATGAGGGAACCCCATGATGAAGGGTTAAACATCAGTGGGACTCGACACTTCCTCCAAATTCCTTCTTTAAGAAATCACCCACAGGCATGGAGTCCCCACAGAGCTTGCACACAGAAGTAGACCCAAAATGGCTGAAGAGCCAGCAGATCTCCACACAGAGGGAGCAGCTGGCTAAGGCAGCCCCTGGTTGTTTCCCATTCTTCTCTCCTTTCCCCTCACCCCAGCTGCCCTGCAATACACTTTTCCAATAAGTATTAAGCACTTAAGCTCTGCCTCGGGCTCTGTTTTCTGGGAACCTAGTCTAAGATAACCACGGTTTATGTTTCCAAAGATCTTTCATTTCTACCATCTAATTCTCACGAAAACCTTGTAAGCCAGATAATCATCTCTGCTCCAGATACAATACTCCTGCCTTGTCCACAGAGAATAGATTCCAAGAAACTCAGTGCATGCCTAAACCCACAGATAGTATCAAACCCTGTATATGCTGCCTTTCTTGGTGAGTACGTACCTATGATAAAGTTTAATGTAGGAATTAGACACAATGAGATTATCAATGGAACAAGGCAGAATAATTATAACCCTGGACTGAAATGAAATGGCCAGTGCTGGGGCCACTACTGAATAGGTTACTTGAGCACAATCACTGTTAATACTGTACAGTCCACTTGATAACCTGGCTATAAGGACAGGAGGATGAACAACGGGTAGTATACACAGCCTGGATACACTAAGGAAGGAATGATTCACTGAGAAGGCCAGCACAGAGTGGCACAGAGTCCGTCACAGAACTTAGGAGAGCTGACAATTGTTATGTCTTCTCTTTTCCAATTATTATTTCCATGGTGTGGTTGACCATGGATGATGAAAACTACACAAAGCAGGAATGAGGAGGTACTGAATACTCTGAGTGACATAAGAAAGACCACCGAGGCTGCCTAAGGCTTCCTAGACCGGACATGCAAGCAAGCTAAGGCCCCTTCTGCAAGACACATTGATACCATCCGATCTTACCCAGAAACTTATGTCAACTCACAGCACATAAGTCTTCCTGAAACTGTGAAGTCACACTGCACTCAGATTGAAAACTTGATCATGGGTGTCTCAAAGATTCACAGATAAGAGCCCATGACATCCATATTTGGAGCCCACCAGGAAAAGGAGAGCTCGTGGTAACAACACCGTCCCCTGCATTCAACCAGGTAGTCACTTCTACTGGACACATCGCACATTATCACCCAGGGAGCAGGTACGCCTGCCACGGGTGTAAGAAAGACCCAGAGTTAAATCCTAGCTCCAACTGTCATTTCCTGGCTTTGTGACCTTGGAGTCCTAGACTTCCTGATCCTCAGCTCCCTCATTCATACAATTGAGACCATCCTTGGGACCTATACTTGATAGTTCTGTACATGAACTGAATTAGATGACACATGCCAGCAAACTGTCAATCATCGAGCTGATTCTGACCAATCATCAGAACCATCCAAGAGGATCACAGGAACTCAAGGGGACCTGAAGTGAGCAGTTGCTCAGTCCAAGTTGGTGGCTCTTGGAATGAAGAAAGAGGCAGGGAAGAAACAGGAAAATGTCAGAAGGTGAGTGATGCCTGGGTCCCAGGAATGCCAGAAGAGATGATGTATTCAGTTCAGGAGAGGCTGCAAACAGGTTTCACCAAAGTATGCAACACTTGGAGGTGACCCTAGAATTGGCCAATCACAGGCCCCAGAACTCACACACACAAAAAAAGTTCCCTGGCAAAAGGCAGGGAGCAGAACTAATACTCCCAAATCTCTTATACATCTATGCTTCTGACCTACTCATTCTGGTCTCCCACGAGTACCAGGCCTTGAGATCTCCACCATTCCCCAGTTCCCAGGAGTGCCAGGTACAGAGCAGACAATCTCTAGCAAGCATTTACCGAGAAGTCTGGAGTGGAGGCTGGCCTGCACTAGGTTCAAACAGATCCTATCAGGGCCGGGGAACTCAGTATCTAAACACAAAAGCCTCTGCCCTGCAGTGGCACCAGCTGAACAAAACCCAGCTTCTTGAAAAAGCCCAGTCCTATCTTCTCATCCTGCTCCGCTCTCTCTGAGAAGAAAAACTGCCTGTCTATCCCTCACTCCACATCCCCAGCCCAAACCCCACAGACCACAGGACTCAGCAATCCCCTTTGCTCTGGGATAGGCTGGTGTCGCACCCTCAGGCACTTCAAAGGTCTAAATGACTAGATTTGAATGATGTCTTTTCAAAGCTGAAGTCTCTTTCCTGGACTCTGCTGGTCTTTCACGTGCCTGCATTACAGCATTTGCTGCCAACCTCCATCTGCATAAAATTAAGCTCTTGACAGATCCCAGCATCCAGGGACACCCCCTCCCAGCCCTCTGCACACTATCCGCCAGCGTGGCCGTAAGTGAGCCAAAGCCTTCGGTCCAGCCTCAGACCCTCCCAAGGATGTGGGAGGGAGCTTTCTCAGGAGATAAGGAAACCCTCAATTCCCTCACTCTACTCAGTCCCCAGAGTTGCATGTCCTCAGTCTCCCTCAGATAAGCACCCACCCGAAGGGCTCCTCCCTAGGCCCAAAGCCTTCTGCCAGTGGTAAACAGCAATCTCTGAGAGATTACGAGCTGCCTGTGGGCAAAAAGAACTCCTCCTCCTCCACCTCCGCTCCCTACTCCCTCATTCTAGCCCCAGGCCCAGTCTAGTCAGATATGAAGCACATACTATTCCAGGAACGACCCACAGTCCTTTTGTGTGTAGTCCAATCTAGAGATAAGTAAGCCACTCGGCAACACCTCTCTGCAGAGCCTGTGACAATGTGGAGGGACTCCCAAAGGCCATACACAATGCTTCCGTTGAGTTGTCACCATATCCATATCTGCCTGCAGAGCTGACAGTACTAAGGAGGGTCAGCATGACAGAATCTTCAGGCTAAGGTCTCCAGCCAACTCACATCATCATCCTTGCAACGTGGCTTCACTGGCTGGGCCACCTAGTGAAGAAGCTTGTGTGAGGACAAGAAGGACCCAAGAAGAAAAGGATCCAAAGGTCAAACATCCTGTACAAGGAGAGGAGCCGAGAGGCTGGGCCTTGAGGCACAGAACCAAATCGGAAGACTACACCCTGGACACTTCAGAGGCAGAAGAGATACAAGCCAGAGGAAATCCTGGTCAATTGAACAGGGAACTCAACTGTAGGTTGACTAGGATACGATATAAATTCAGAACACGCTACAGCTAGCAAAATCACCCTATAAATTCTGACAATAGACCCCTGCATATGAGGATGTTTGAGGGTGCCATAGGCTACAAAGTGGTGCACCCAGACCCTGCTCTTAGGACCAGGAAGCCCTTCCAACAGGAGGGATAAGGTGTCAGTCAGTAAGGAGATGGCCTACATCAAGAAGCAAAAGCATTGCTGGTCAGTGGTGGTGCATGCCTTTAATCTCAGTACTTGGGAGGCAGAGGCAGGTGGATTTCTGAGTTGGAGGCCAGCCTGGTCTACAGAGTAAGTTTCAGGAAAGCCAGGGCTAAACAGAGAAACCCTGTCTTGGGAGAGAAAAAAAAAAAGCAAACACGTCATTCTGCGGGGTGAGGGTCCACTGTGTGGTCCAGCCAGTGAAGCCACATCCAAGGATGGAGTGAGCTGGCTGGAGGCCTTTTCCCAATGATTCTCTCACGCTCACGCTCCCTGGCACGTTGAGAGCTCAGCAGAGTTGCTGTAGGGAGCAACTCAATGCTCTCCTACAGCATAGTAAGTGACACAGTGACACAGGAGAACACAGATGACAGGAACACCCACCTCTACTTCCCAGTGAAAACCTGTGACAGAAGTCCCCTGACCCATGCTCATGCTGCGAGGGTTCAACGGATTTTCCTCATGCAGATTTCTCACTCGTTGTGGGTGGGGCCCTTGGACAGCTATTTCCTAAAGCGGCCCTTTCCCATTACCTTGATTCCACTAGTGTACCACAAAAGTGATACTGGCTCAAGCCAGTGGCCACTCAGAGTGATTCTTCAGTACAGGTTCCTAAGTGACCGATCCAGTTTACAGGAGCCCCCCACCCCCACCCCACCCCACCCCACCCCACATCGCCTGTCTGGAAGCATCCAGACATCTACCAAGTCCACACAGCCCAAACTCCATACCAACTCAGTACTTACCTTGCTGCTGCTCCGGACCTGAACTTTCTCAGTCTTCCCTTCTGCCTTCCTCAGTCCTTGAAAGTCTCCAGGCACAGAGAATGCTCTATTTGTTGAATCAGTCAGCCAATCGCCACCGATCTCTGAAAATACTAAGGGAAAACATCAGAGGTTCGACAAGGATGTCCTCTGACAGAAGAATCTCTGATTTAACAGCCCATAAAACTGGCAGGCACCAAGCTGGTCCTTGCCAGGGTTGGGAGCCAGGGGTATTCCTCATCCTTAGCAGCTCCGTCTCCGGGGCCAGGCGGGCGCCTCCGCCTTAGGTAGGGGGCGACCCTGGGGTCAGGCCGCCCCTTCCCGGGAGCCTGACCCGACAGGCCCGCCAAGTGTCCTGCCCGGCTCGGCCCGGCCTAGCAGTACCGGCAGGAAGGGCACCGCTGACCTCACCGCCCTAACCCTGGGAAGGGACGCGGGCGGGACAGGAACCCAGGCGGGTGCAGAATCAGGGCGCCGGGCGCGGGGCACGGGGCTGAGTGACCCGGGATCCAGCTCGCGGCTCCGCGCAGAGCAGAACGCACCGTCCGGCCACCGAACCCGAGCCCAGCCCGGACGAGGACCCCACGGACCCGCACTCACCTGGACACGCGCGGTAGCCGGCGTTTCCAGAACCTCCCGCGGCGTCGCCCCGGCGCTCTCGGCTCCGCCCTCGACCGAGGCTCCGCCCGCTTGAGCCTCCGCCACGTCCCCACCTCCCGGCCCCCGGGCCCGCCCGGGCCTGGCTCCGAGCCACTGGAGCCTTCGAGAAGGCCTGAGCCGCCCGCCACGCGCTGCACGTATACGGTGCACGCCTCCCTGCGCCGCGTGGGACCCGCACGGGGAGCGACGCCCCCATCCCAGCCCGCTCCAGCCCTCTGTGGTTTCACCACCCCCACATCCATCCCCACCGGCAAATTGCAGGAGGCTGGCATTACTAAGAACAGGAATTGAGTATCCCGAGAGGGGACCGACTGGAGGAAGAAGACAAGGGTCTCAGGTTTCAGTGCACCTCATCTCCAGATGACCCATCTCTAAAGCCAAAACTGCTTCTCCGAGGGTCTCAGGCTGGCCGAGCTATGGGTCTCTGGCAATGTGAGAAGTTGCCATAGCCTGGAGCATCCCATCCTGGGGCCAACCCATGGCTTATCACACAGGCCAAGGAGATTGGACACCTCAACCAGCCCTGTCTGAGACACAGCCAAGAAGACAGGGAAGCAGCCGACCTCGAGCTGAACTGAAGGATTCTCTGGCGGCTGAGCAGGTTCCCACGCCTGCCCTGTAAGCTTGCTTCTTCATGAATGAGGTGAAGCAGTCTGAGAATCTCATCAGGGAGCCGAGCCCAGAACGGAGATGCCCGGCTTGTGGGACTGCGCCTGGAGTTTGCTGTGGATTCCCTATAATGGCGTGGGCCAGGCAGACGGCCCAGACAGACACATAGAAACAACTCAGAAAATACTACCCAGCCACTTGTCCGTGTCTGTGTCAGCCACCAGCCAAGAGCTCAGCTGAGACCAAACACAAACCTTCCTGTATCTCCTATGCCACAGAAAATACAGTTTGCACAGAGCTTCACATGCCTTCCCACTTCTCTGTCCGGAGTCCTCCTCCTCCTCCTCCTCCTCCTCCTCCCTCTCCTCTCCACGGGATCTTTCCCATTGGCCTATAAATACCTTAAAGCCATGGCTGTGGAAACATAGCCTTCACCCCACTCTACCACCTACTGTGCATCTCTCCTCTGCCAACCAAACAAGCAAAATGTGTCTTCTTGACTGATCTCTCCAGACTCCTAGCTCTACAACAGCTCCAAACAGTTACTATACTATGTTTATTGCTTCACATCCTTTAAATCACCCTTACATGGTGTATGGTTTTTTCTTTTTTCATTATTATTATCTTTAATCTTTGTTTACAGTCCAGTCATTATCCCCCTCCAATTCTGCCCTCTGACAGTTCCTCATCCCATTTCTTCCCCCTTGCCCCCATCTCCAAGAGGATGTCCCCACATACCCACACACCCACCAGGCCTCCCCATTCTCTGGGGAATTAAGTCTCTCAAGAGTTAAGTGCATCTTCTCTCACTGAGGCCAGACTAGGCAGTCCTCTGCTGCATATGTGTCGGGGACCTCGTGCCAACTAGAGTATGCTGCCTGGTTGGTGGCTCCGTGTCTGACAGACGGGGGGTAGGGGTGGGGGGGTGGGGGAGGAGGGGTGATCTTCCTATGGGGTCTCGCTCCTCCTCAACTTCATCCAGCCTTTCCCTAATTCAACCACAGTGGTCCCCAACTTCAGACCATTTGTTCAGCATCTCGGAGGACAGCCATGCTAGGCTCCTGTCTGTAAGTACATCATAGCATCAGTGATAGTGTCAGGCCTTGGAGCCTCCCCTTGAGATGGGTCCCAATTAGGACTGGTCACTTGACCTCCATTCCCTCAGACTCTTCTCCATTTTTGTCCCTGCAGTTTTTTTTAGACAGGAACAATTCTGGGTCAGAGTTTTTGACTGTGGGATGGCAACCTCCACTTGATGTCCTTTCTACTGGAGGTGGATTCTATAAATTCCCTCTTCCCACTGCTGGGCATTTCATCTAAGATCCTTCCCTTTGAGTCTTGAGATTCTCTCACTTCCCAGATCTCTGGTACATTTTAGAGGGTCACCCACCTCCCATCTCCACCTCCACCTCCACCTCCCCAGGTTGCATAGTTACACTCATTCTACTGGCCTTTGCAGCTTCACTCCTGGTCCCCACCCCCAATACCTGATCAAGTTCCCTTTTCCCCCTGTTCCTCCCCCTCCCCTCTCTCACCCAGATCCCTCCCTCCCTCTGCCCCCTGGTTTCTTCTCCCTCCCTAGTGGGATTGAAGTATCCTCACTTGGGTCCTATGGCTTGTTAACCTTTTTGAGTTCTATGGATTGTATCCTGGGTATTCTGTGCTTTTTGTTGTTTTTGTGTTTGTTTGTTTTGTTTTTGCTAATATCCATTTATTAGTAAGTACATAGCATGTATATCCTTTTGGGTCTGAGATACCTCACGCAGGATGATATTTTCTAGTTCTATTTGCCTGCAAAACTCATGATGTCCTCATTCTTAATAGTTGAATAGTATCCCATTGTGTAAACAAACCACATTTTCTGTATTCATCCTTCTATTGTGGGTTGTTTCCGGCTTCTCAGTATCGTGAATAAGGCCACTATGAACGCAGTGGAGCATGTGCCCTCGTGGCAGGGCGCAGCATCCTTTGGGTATATGCTCAGGAATGATATAGCTGGGTCTTCAGGTGGCTCTATTCCCAGTTTTCTGAGGAACATCCAGATCGGTTTCCAGAGTGGTTGTACCAGCTTGCAATCCAACCAGCAATGGAGGAGTGTTCCTCTTTCTCCACATTCTCACCAACATGTGCTGTCACCTGAGGTTTTTGTTTTTGGTTTGGTTTGGTTTGGGTTTTGTTGTTGTTGTTGTTTTGTTTTGTTTTGGGGTTTTTTTGTTTTTGTTTTGTTTTTGGTTTTTTGTTTTTGTTTTTTGTTTTTTTGTTGTTGTTGTTGTTGTTTTGGTTTTGGTTTTTTTCGAGACAGGGTTTCTCTGTGTAGCCCTGGCTGTCCTGAAACTCACTCTGTAGACCAGGCTGGCCTCGAACTCAGAAACCCACCTGCCTCTGCCTCCCAAGTGCTGGGATTAAAGGTGTGTGCCACCACTGCCCAGCTGTCACCTGAGTTTTTGATCTTAGCTATTCTGATTGGTGTAAGGTTACCACCTTACTCTTAGGGTCGTTTGCATTTGCTTTTTCCTGATCACTAAGGACTTCGAACATTTCTTTAAGTGCTTCTCAGCCATTCGAGATTCCTCTGTTGTGAATTCTCTGTTTAGTTCTATAGCCTATTTTTGGATTGGGTTGTTGGGGGTTTTTGGAAGTTAGCTTCTTGAGTTCTTTATATATTTTGGATATTAGTCCTCTATCAGATGTGGGATTAGTGAAGATTTTTTTTCCCAAACTATAGGTTGCCATTTGTCCTATTGACAGTGTCCTTTGCTTTACAGAAGCTTTTCAGTTTCATGAAGTCCCATTCGCAATTCTTGATCTTAAAGCCTGGGCCATTGGAGTTCTGTTTAGGAAATCCAACCCCCAGCCAACAATGAGCTCAAGGCTCTTCCCACTTTCTCTTTTATTAGATTCAGTGCATCTGGTTTTATGTTGGGGTCCTTGATTCACTTGGACATGAGCTATATTCAAGGTGACAAATATGGATCTATTTTCATTTTCTACATACCAAACACCAGTTAGACCAGTACCATCTATGGAAGATGCTTTCTTTTGTCCATTGTATATTTTTGGCTTCTTTGTCAAATATCAAGTGTCCATAAGTGCGTGGGTTTATTTCTGGGTTTTCAATTCTATTCCATTGATCAACCTGTCTGCTCTGTACTAATACCATGCAGTTTTTTATTACTATTGCTCTATAGTACAGCTTAAGGTCAGGGATGGTGATTCCCCCAGAAGTTGTTTTTGTAAAAAAAAAAAAAAGAAGAAGAAGAAGAATTGTTTTTGATATACTGGGTTTTATGTTTTTCCATATGAAATGGAGAATTGCTCTTTCCATGTCTTTGAAGAATTGTGTTGGAATTTTGATGCGGATTGCACTGAATATGTAGATTGCTTTTGGCAGGATTGCAGTTTTTACTAGGTTAATCCTACCAATCCATAAGCATGTGAGGTTTTCTGAGGTCTTCAATTTCTTTCTTGAGAAACTTGAAGTACTTGTCATACAGATCTTTTACTTGTTTGGTTAAAGTTACCCCAAGATATTTTATATTATTTGTGGCTATTGTGAAGGGTGTCATTTCCCTATTTTCTTTCTCAGCCTGTTTATCATTTGTATAAAAGAAGACTACTGATTTGTTCGAGTTAATTTTATATCTGGCCACTTTGCTGAAATTATTTATCAGCTATAGAAGTTCTCTGGTAGAATTTTTGGGGTTGCTTATTTATAATATCATATAAATATATCATCTGCAAATAGTACCCTGATTTCTTCATTGCCAATTTGTATCCCCTTGATCTCCTTTTGTTTTCTACCTGTTCTGGCTAGGACGTCGAGCACTATGTGAATAGGTGGGGAAGAGTGGGCAGCCTTGGCTAGTCCCTGATTTTGGTGAGATTGCTTCAATTATCTCTCCAATTAATTTGATATCGCCTGTTGGTTTGCTGTATATTGCTTTTATAATGTTTAGGTATGGGCTTTGAATTCCTGATCTTTCCAATACTTTTAACATGAATAGGTGTTGTTTTTTGTCAAATGCTTTTCAACATCTACTGAAATGATCATGTGATTTTTTTTTCCTTTGAGTTTGTTTATATAGTGGACTACATTAATGGATTTTCATATATTGAACCATCCCTGCGTTCCTGTCTATGCTCATTTCAATACATTGTTTAATTCATATTGCAAATGATTTGCTGAAGTTTTTGCATCTGGGTTCACGGAGAAAATTAGTGTACAGTTTCCTTCTGACGTTGTTTTACCTTTTATCCAGTTTTGGTATCAGGGCAATACTGAATTTATAGAATGATTTGAAAGTGTCACTTCCCTTTCTAATTTATAATACAGTTTGAGTAGCATGGTATCCATTCTTTAAAAGTCTGGCAGAATTTTGCAAAGCCATCAGCCCCCGGATTTTTCTTTACTAGGATGCTTTTATTACTGCTTTAACAGTATTTATTTCTTATTTTTATCTGTTTAGGTTATTTAGATTCTTTTGCTCAACTGTGGTGTGTACATTAGTTACTTTCTTCATTGCTATAATAAAATCCCTCACAAAAGCAACTGTAGGAAAGAAAGTTTTGTTTGGGTTCATGAAGCTACAAGCTGCCATGACAGGAAGTCGTGGAGGTGTAAGGAGGCTGGTCACGTGGGGTGCAGTCAGGAAGTGGAAGGGACGAATGCCGGCTCTCAGTTCTCCTTCTCTTCTTTTTCTTCATTCTAGGACACAGCACAGAAGACCATCCTATTCACATTCAGAAAGGGTCTTCAGTTTAGCCTTTCTGGCAATGCTCTCAGAGACACCCCCAGAGCTGTATCGCCTAAGTGAGTGTAAAATCCCATCAAGATAGTAATGAAGATTAACCTTCACAGCGTGTTCATCTGTGACTATGAATGCATTTCTCCTAGATTTTCCAGTTTGTTAAAATGTAAGCCTTCAGGATGTTCCCCAGAGACCCTCTGGATTTCAGTGTGTGTTAGGGCCTCCTTTCTCGTCTTAGTTTTATTTGTAGCCTCTCTCCTTTGGTTAAGAAGATAAAGTTAAAGCCTTATTAATCTCGTTTAACTCTTTGTTTTGCTTTTTCCTTTAGCTTCGGCGGTGCTTTGGACGACAGATACCCCTCATGGTCTCAAGCATATGAATTCTTGATCCCCAGTTGATAGCACTCTTTGGGGAGGCCTATGTGGTGCTGACTTGCTGGTGGAGTGTGTCCCTGGCACCAACTTGGAGATCATAAAGTCATGTACCATTCCCTGTGTGCTCTTCCTGTGAGCTTCCTGCTCCTGCTACCACGTCTGCACCTGCTGTGGTTGACTCTCATCCCTCTGGAACCCCAAGCTTCCAGATAAATTCTTCCTCCTATGCATTGCCTTGGCCATGGTGTTTTATCACAGCAGCAGAAAGGTAACTAATACCATCTTCATTTTGTTAATCTCTGTCCTAATCTTTATTAGTTCTTTCTCTCTTCTGAGTTTGGTCATAGCCTTTCCTTTATGGCCAATAATTCAGTAATTTCCCTACTCTTTCCTCTCTCCCTAGAAATACAAAGGGCCTTTCCTAGTTTTTGATGCAGCAGGCTGTCTGCTTTTCACCTGTGCACTAGAACTTAAGCTGGGGCCTGGAACATTCGCAGCACTAATACAAATATTTCAGTTGCTGCCCAAAACACTGGAAGGAATTAGACACAAACCTAGGCCAATGTCCTGTAGTTTTTATATAAATCCCATACACTGATAACCTTGCTACAGACAGACTTGGGCAGAACACTTCCTTCGTATTGCTCTCCGCCATGAATATGCACTGCAGACCCCTCTGTATATAAGTTCTGATGACAGATGGGAGAGTGCCCAACCCATGGGCCACATGAGGCCAAATATAGCTCAGAATGCAGCCCAACCGAAAATTATAAACGTACTTACTTAAACCATGAAAGCTTGTGTGTGTGTGTGTGTGTGTGTGTGTGTGTGTTTTCAACTGTGTGGTTCTTGAGAGAGCAAACTTGTAAATTTGTAGATGACAATGTCGTGTTGTAATGTCAAGGGAAAAAAAATCCCTTACAAGAACTCCCAAGCCGAGAGTTGAGGCTGGAGTGGAGTCAGAAGTGGTGAGCCATTCTGGGAAGAAGCTCCTCTGTGGCTGTCCGTCGAGTCCGTAGAGTTTCCATGTCCGCTTGGTGCCATGCAATGTAGCAGGATGGTATCAACGAAAAATGTTTCTTGAACTTGCTTCACCAATGTCTTTCATTGTGAATATATTAAGATACATGCTGGCATATTTTGGTGTTCCTGTAGACCAGGGTTTGCTGTTTTGTCAAAATAAAAACTATGGGTCAGCTCGGAGTATTGTTTGTATTATTGGGAGAATGCTTCCTTTAGAGCCTTGCTGAAGACCTCGTTTTGAGTTGCTCCTGCACATGAACTCTGAGGAGTCTGATGATTATGAGCTTACAGTTCCATCTTTTGCTGATGTTTTGTGTATGGCAAATGATGAAGAAGCCAGTTGTCTCGGATTTCAGTGTGTCACTGTGGGTGTGGGCTTAAGACCTTCACCCTAGCTGTCTGAGAGTCAGTCTATTGCTAGCAGCCTTCAGATGAAGATGTAGAACCCTCAGCTCCTCCTGCATCATGCCTGCCTGGATGCTGCTGTGCTCCTGCCTTATGATAATGGACTGAACCTCTGAACCTACATAGCAGCATATGGAAAAAGAAGGTGGGAGGGAAAATTGCTCTTTTTCATCCTTCAAAACTAATTTGAGATCTGTCATCACCTGGTCTAAGACAGAACAAAACAGGGACAGATAATCTGCCTGTAAGTGAAGCTGCAATTAAAAAGATAGGTGCCCTTGAAGATGACCTGACTTTTCTCTGGTCTCAGATTGCTTCGATTATAGCAATGCAGGACCTGAGAGGGAGCAGAGGGACTGGCTGCATCGATTTGAGTGACGAACAAGTGCCACTGTCATCAGTCACCACTGGGCCGAGTGTGGAACCACACCACGGTCCAAGTGTGGTGCTTCCTCCTCCTCCCCCTCCTCCTCCCCCTCCTCCTCCTCCTCCCCCTCCTCCTCCCCCTCCTCCTCCTCCCCCTCCTCCTCCTCCTGAGTTTTTTCTGCAGCCTCCAAGGTCTCTTCTGGATCTGCTGATACACATGACATAGAGAGTCTGGCTACTGACATGAAAAGGCAGCTCTCGGGTGTTAAAAGACCGATGATAGCCATCATTCAAAAAGTCAGAGTTAGTGATGTCCCAAACATGCTGGATGTTCTAAAGGATGAAATAAGGTCAAAGTTCAGCCTGTGGAAAAGTCACCAGGTGGCAGACCCATTCAGAAGGGGAAAAGACAGAGTTCAGAATGGGATCCTGTGTCTTTAATATCTAATGCACTGAAGCAGAAGTTTGCATTTCAAGATGATTCCTTTGACAAAGAAAATAGGTCTTGGGAGTGTTTTCCATTTTCTAGTCCTGAAGCTTCAAGGTTTTGATGTCACATTTCTCCAACAGAAAGTCAGCGACCTAAGGGAAGGACTGATAATACAAAAGCAGTTATCCAGAGTATCGGAAGCAAAAGCTGTGCTCACCATATGTGACATGTGGTATCCTTCACTGCCTGTCAGAGAATTACCACCTCTGCTAGGGTGATCAAGCTGAACTCTGGGACCTGTCTCCGCCCAGCCTGAGAAAAACACTTAAGAATACTGTCCCTGCTTTTGGAAGATGTGGCATTTAACTGGCTACTGAAGAGAGTTGGGTGTGTAGATTCCCACTTTATGTGACTGCTACTGAAAATGAAATACATGGTTCAGTGAGTTTCCTCAAATTATGGCTTCCTACTGAGGCCCCTTTCAGCCTTGTGAGTTGCTGTTTATTTGGCCTTCAACAACTTGTAGATTTTTAGTGAGCAGGTGATGATGATTATTTTTCATTAAGATAGTCACCGTTATGAAAACACAGGGACACCTGAGAAACTGAAGGGAAAAAAGGGGGGGGGAGTCACAGTTTTAGTCATGTAGGGTTGAACTTTCTACTGCACAGAGAAATAGACCCTTGATGAATTCCATTCACACTGGCTTTGCACACAGACGGCTGGTGTGCTCCCTCCGTTCTCTATTATATTTGTACCCTATATTTTTTTGTAAGTAGATTTTATAATAAATGGCTCTTTTGAACTTGGTTAAGTTTTTAACAATTCAAATTATATTCTTATTGTTTTATGAAAAAAATAGAATTCCCAAGCCTGTAGATATGGATAAAATGAAACCACACCACAGCCCACAGCACCCAAACTGCTTCTCCAACATTTTCTCTATCTCAGAAAAGGAAATCACCAACTTCTGGGTATTTCCCTGACCTTGGGAGGCATCCCTGACCAATGGCTCCTTGTCCTCCCTCCCCCCATCACTAGGGAAAGACCTAGTATTAATGTTACCACAAGGGAGAGCAGGAACTCCGCTGGACAGACAAACACTTGGACGAGTGGGAGGTCGGGCGAGGACGCAGTCCTCCTCAGCCTCTCCTGCCTCCCCGTGCCTGTGACCCCTACCCTGGGGAAGAGGAACAGGCAAGCTCAGCCCCGAGCTCTGAAGCCTCCTTAGCTGTTGGTGCCTGAGTTCTTGGCAACTACTATAGCAGCTTGAGGTCTGGTGGAGTTTACAAACTCCTGGTCTTCGATGGTATTTCTCAAGTCATACCCTCCTGGATCTAGCAAAGCCACACAGAAAACACTATATCTATTGACACATTTGTAATATATATATACTATATGTATGTTCTATAAATTACTATATTTGTACAATATATTACATATACATACACACATATATACATATACATACACATACATACATACCCACATACATAATGTGCGTGTGCACACACACACACACATAATTCAGCTTTCATTGGGCCCTGGGACCAACACTGCGAGTACCCTAGGCTCCACCTCTTCATAGGAACTGAGGTAAAATAAGTATGTCCCAATTGGCTAGCATTTTGACTGAAGGCCACAGGGCAGGCAATGTAACTGGAGTGCGGCCACCTAGTGGTAGCCACAGCTTTGAAATAGAGCTAATCCGTTATCTGGCAGATCCTTAGAAGCCTGCTAGGCCAGCTGGGGAAAGAAAAGACCAAATAGGTGCCTATAGCTCTCCTTGGGACTAGTTCATCTGTGAGAATCCCCCGAGACGGCTTTAAGCCACCTCTCAGCTACCTCCCACGTGGACCACTGCCACCAGGAACAGCAAAGCCAGCACAAACTGAGCTATCATTAGCTATTTCAGGACTCTGGGGAGCTGTAATTACCCAGCCGATCTCCAGGAGGCCCCCAAAGTATAAATAATGAGCTTAGATTTCAGCTTCCTCCTGCACCCCACCTCCATCCTGGCCAAAAGACTGCAATGGAAACACCCGGAAAGCCAGCTCCATAGGGTGCTTACAAACACAGAATTTTAAACGTGTTTCTTACATTTTATATTAGTGGACAAGAACACACATATGTTATAGTATACATGTGGACATCCAAGGACAATTTTCAGAAGCTAAGTCTCTACTTTTACATTTGGGGCTAAGAGCAAGCACTTTCATACTGAGCGGTCTCACTGGCCTCAGACACAGACACTTTGGTGTCTGTATGTAATATAATGAATGCTTTTAAGACTATAATGGCAGCGCACTAGCTGCCCAGTCCCTCTACTTTCAACCCTGGGACCATATTTGGACTGGTTATTGCTAACGAGTGAGAGAGGTTGGGGACATTTGACTTAAATATAACAGAAAAGATTTTGTGATTTTTTTTTTCAGGCTTGGTCAGGAAGCCAGCAGACTCAGGGAGGAAAGCCGTAAAAGAGATAAAGGCACAGAGGTCAGATGAGGTCATCTGATGCCTCGTAAGCTGCAGAAAGAAGTTATGAATAATGCTGAGGACAGACAGACAGACCACCCAACCTGAGGACAAAGCAGGGGAGCAGGATTGAGTTTGAGGTTCAGGAAGAATATTCTGTCTTCTTCTGTGGGGACGGGGGAGAAGAAAGAAGAGAGCCTGAGGCTGAGCAAGGAGAACACCAGGCTAGACCCAGGATAGCCTGGCTCACCTGGGGAATGGAAATGATTAGAAAGAAAAAAAAGCCAAGATAGGAGAACTCATCCTGACTCAATAGCCAAAATAAGAGTAGCTACTCACTGAATGGCCCCCACCCCGTGCAGAATTCCATCTAAGCTCCACCACCTAGAGGAGGCCTTGCTAAAGGAGAACTAACTACAATCCCCAGACAGCATAATAATGGAGAGCAAAGCCAGCTCCAGAGAGCACAGCAGCCCCTGTGGCTGGCACAGAAGCCTAAATCACAGCATCTGCTTTCCTCAATTGCAAGGCTCTTTCGTTGGGAAGAAAGACTTGACAGTCCAGCCCTCATTCTCCCTGCCCTGTCTTTCCTCTCTGGTGCCTCATTTTCCATTTCTCTCTTTTTTTTTTTAAATGAAAGCACTTCTCTTGACTATAATGAAACATATCTGTAAATCACCCTGCATCCTTTTGGGGGGTAAGATTGATGTCAATGACTCTACTTGTAAGTGACTCTAGCCCATTTGTGTAAAGGGAATTCTATGGCAACCAGGGGTTCTATTCCCACCACTTGATAGCTTTGCATATTCATGATTTCATAGACTGGAGGCAGGTTGGACATAGCAGATAGCTTAGGACCCTGTGGCCCTATCTGGTTCCGGGCGGTACACACCACCCATTTATAATCGTGCACAGGAAACTGCAGTTCCCTCACCTGAACATACACTAAACAATAAACCTAAAAACCCCATAACTCTCTTGTCCCCCTTACCCCCAACCCACATCAGGGTCACATGCTCTAGTCTCTGAACAATAGTATGTTTCCCTACCCCTCGTAACAAGCAAATTTAGACAGTTTCTATTCAAGTGTATTCCCAACACATTCTGCTATGAAATACAGAAGGACAAATCAATCAGTCCAGCTTGAACTGGTTTGTCATACATTCACAGTAAGATAAGTTGTGCCATCTACAAAACTTTTAGGGGGATTCCCCTATTTACCATCTTATGACTATGCTATACATAATTAGGCATGCCTTTGGTTAAAATCAGATGCATTATGGGAAAGGATATGTATAGTAGAAAAATATTGTATGAGCTAATCTATCAATCAAAATAGAGAACTACCCAAACTATACCTCTTAATATCCAGCCTCTTCTCTGATTCCCATAAAAAGAAACTCTTGAGTCTCCCACGCATGTGGCCCGCCTGCACTCCTAACAATATATTCCTTTATAATCTGTATTAATGCTTTACTCCTGACAAACTTATTTTGATTCTTTGCAAATCTGTGTGAGATTTGCAAATCTTGAAAATCTTGTTTTCAAGTCTCTGAAAGAGGCCAAGAACCTGGGAATCTAGCCCAGACCCCAAACACCAACAAAAGATAGAAATAAAGGACATTGGAAAAGGACTATCTGGTAGAGCTACAAATCTCGTAAAAGATTTGGGGTAGAAGTAGCTACCACCACTCAATCAGAGGAAGCTGGGGCACCAGTGTGCCTGTGGCCTGTCCCCACCTGTCCAAGCACCCTCACCCTGATTGTGGCCCCTCTGCTGCTTCAACTGCCCTGCCTGGATTAACTCTGGCCACAGCTCTCATCAAACTCCTAGCCCTTGAGCAGACACCCACATCTGAGCTTAGTCACTGGGAACACCGGCCCAAGTTCCTGACTCACTACAAGACAGCCAGGGCAGTCTTCCTTCCTCTGGAGTCTCTCACTACCTCACATCATGTCTGACATATTCCAGAATACTCAGCTCCCATAAAAGCACATTTTGTTTTTGACCTTGTAAAACCATGCCTGAGCTTCAGAAACTCACTGACATGTCAAAATGTTGTTTCTACATACAGATATTTGTATTTTCTCTTTTTGTAATTTTCTGCATTTTTTCATAACTTGGAAACTTTCATAAAACTCTTAAAAGCCTGATGGGGCCTGTCCTTCTGCATTTGAAAGGCTAGATGAAAGAAAGGGTAGATGAAAGGCTCTCAACAGACCAAAACACTGATGTAGAGAGAGAGAGAGAGAGAGAGAGAGACCTATCCAAGCATACAGGGATCCACATATTGCACAAGTTGGCTTTGTCCTTCCACATGACAAGGACAGGTTTGTCCTCTGTCCCCTGTCTTCTGTCTCTTTCCTTGACTCTGGCCTAGAGCTTGAATCTTTAAACTGGAATTGGAATCAGCACTTAAGAGAACTTGCTGCTCTTGCAGACGACCCAATGCAGTTGCTAACATCCACATGACAGCCCACAACCCTCCAGTGCCCTCTTTTGAACTTTGTGGGCACCAGACACACACATGGTGCACATACATACATGCAGGCAAAACACTTACACATATATAAAAATAAATCTTTTTTTAAAAACAAATGTAAACCAGAACCTGATTTGATCCTTACCCTGAACTAGTCACCTAGGGCCCCAGGCCCAGCAAACTGTTTTCCTCCCTCATCTGCAGGGACCAGAGCCCTGGGAGAGTAGGGACAGCTGGGAGAGTGTCCCTTCCTGGCTGAAAAGTGCCTGTGTCACATGTTAAGAGCAGAAGGGCAGCTTTCTCAAAGCTACACTGTGGGACACTATCATTGATGACAGCTGCCCAGGACAATCAGGACTTTCCTTCCGCAGTCACCGACAGCCGCAGGCCGGGCGCACCCCCTTTCCTCATCCAGACTGTATTTCCTCCTGCTTCATCTCCAAGCACAAGGCAATGTGCAGAAGACGACAGCCTGTGGAGCCTTAGGAAAGAGGGGCCTTTGAGCCCTCCCCTGAACTATCATTAAGGTTCAGACCGCCCTATCTGCAAAAATAAAGATGGCCGCCAGGGGGGGTGTGAAGTCCACTATGGGACATTTAGTTAAAAGTGTCATCACTGGTCTTGCTCTAAGAGCCTTCCTGATAGTCAATCCTCTACCCTGTACTCCCTCCCCCCAGCTCCAGTTTAACCCTTCCTATTCCATTAACCCTCTATCTCACTGTGTTCTATCAAAAGGCCCTGCCACGGCTCCTGACTAATGTTCTGACCTCTGTGGGTCAGATGAGGCACACATATCTGTAGATGCAAAACTAGCATGCACATTAGAGAAAAAAACATGCAACATTTGTCTTTCTGGGTCTAGGCTATCTCATTCTAGCTTACATATATAGTCCATACATAATCTATATGTATTACATTGTTTCCATTTATATTTCCTAATTTCATTTTTCTTAACAGCTGAATGATAGTCCATTGCATAAATGTAGCATGTTTTCATTATCCATTCGTGGAGTGATGGACATCTAGGTTGTTTCCAATTCCCAGCGATCATGAATAGAACAACAATGAGCATGGACATAGTTCTCTGTGGTAGGGTATAGAGTCCCTTGGGTATATGCCCTAGAGTGATAGAGCTGTGTTGTGTAGCAATCTATTTCTAGCTTTTTGAGGAACTGCCACACTGGTTTCCATGGTGCCTGTACCAGTTTTCACTCCTGTCAGCAATGAATTAACTGTTCTCCTTAGTCATTCTGACTGGGTGAGATGAAACCTCAAAGTAGTTTTAATCTCCCTGATGGCTAAAGATACTAAAGAGTTTTGTTGTTGTTGTTGGTGGTGGTGGTGGTGGTTCGTTAGTTGGTTGTTTCAAGGCCATGTGAATGTTATCTTTTGAGAGCTTTCTGCTTAATTCCATGTCCCATTTTTAAAACTTGGGTTGTTTGGTTTTTTAATGTTTACTTTTCTTAACTAATTTTAAAGCCCCTCTGGGACTGAGTGGGTACACAGGTCTCCAATTTGACAAAGTTCTTTTATGACCCTTGCTTACCAGATCAGTATGAGCACATGGGGAGATAGAAGTGTTTTCCAGACCTTGGAGAGTACCTTCAGCTTGGGACTCCCAATATGGAAGATAGGGAGGATGACGGGAAAGTCCGCAAATCTCTACCCACCCTGTGAAAACCTCAGCCGCCAGCTCAGTTTACTTGCAGCCCCATAGGCATCCGGGGATGTAGGCGCCTGTGGAGTTCCAAAATCTAGACCTAAGCATGCGGAAAGGTCAGGAAAGAGCATGGAAAGACAATGGCAGAATCCCGGACAAACCCAGAATACCCTAGTTCCTGATGACGTGAACTCCTCAGGACACATGGGACTGAATCCTTGTCTCTAGGATGCTCTGGGCTGCCTCTGTGGGTGAGCTATGAGTTGTGGAAGATTCTGTCATGCTAAGTGTAAGCAACACATAACAGACATTATCTGTGGTGGGCAGTGTGGTGGTCTGAATGAGAATGGATCCCATAGGTTCATATATTTGAATGTATGTGGTCCCCAGTTGGTGAAACCATTTGGCAAGGATTAGGAGATGTGGTTTTGTTGGAGGAAATGTGTCATCAGGGGTGGGATCTGACCTTTCAAAACCCAGCACCATTTGTTAGCATTCTGTCTAAGCTCCGCCCCACAGTTACCTGGCAACAGCCAGGTGTGCCTGATTCACTATAAAAGGGGGCAGCCGCTTGGATCCTCCTTGCTGGATTGATCGCTCACTCCCTCGCTCCTCTCTTCCTTTCTCTTGTTCTTGCTCTTCCCTTTCCCCTCTCTTCCCATTCCCTTCCCCCTCTCTCTCCACATGCATGGCTGGCCTCTACTTCTCTACTCTCTCCCTCCCCTCCCCCTCCCCCTCTCTCCCTCTTCCTCTCTCTCTCTCTCTCTCTCTCTCTCTCCCTCCCTCTCTCTCTCTCTCTCTCTCTCTCTGCCTTCCTCTCCCTCTACTACCCTCTTTATGGGGAAGGGATGCCTCTCTACTACCCTCTCAGGGGGGAGGGATGCCTCAGAATGGGCCTACTGAGGCACCCCTTCCACACCTCACCACACCTCCATAGAACGTACCCCCCTTTATCTTTTTATAAACACATCACCATTCCCAGTTAGCTCTCTCTCTCCTCTCTCTCTCTCTCTCTCTCTCTCTCTCTCTCTCTCTGCCTCCTACTTGCAGATAAGAATGTAAAGTCACTGTTCCAAGCCGTGATTGTCCGCTGCCATGCTCCTGTCCAGATGGTTATGAACCCACCCTCTGAAACTGTAAGCCCCAGTACATTTTTTCTTCTCTAAGTTGCCTCAGTTATGGTGTCTTCACAGCTATAGAAAAGTAGGTCTGTGCTCATCAAAGTGCTTCTGCTCCTTCCTGGCTAACGATTTATGTCGACACCATCAACAGAGTCTCCTGCCATTGTGACTTCTGACTGATCCCAACGAATGGGCTCTCAAATAAAGATGGGCAGAAAGGAGAAAGTGGCTATGGAGGGAGCTTCCTGCATCTCTTCTTGAAGGCCTGGCTCAGTGACCAAAGAAAATACCAGCTGCCTTGCTCTTCCCTTCCCCCTCTCTTCCCATTCCCTTCCCCCTCTCTCACCTCTGCCATGGTGGTGAATAGCAGGCCCATCATCCACTGTCTCAGGCTAGGACTTATAAAGTCCTTTATACTTCACATACACTCATGAATGCCCACTGATGTCCCCACCGAGTACAGCCAGGCTGACGCTCAGATAGAGCTGGAGAGAGGGCTCAGTGGTGGAAAGTGCACACTGTTCTTACAGAGGAACTCAGTTCCCAGCTCACGCCAAAAGGCTCATAACTGCCTATAACTCCTGCTCCAGGGTACCTGATGCCTTCTTCTGGGCAACACACACACACACACACACACACCTACACACACACACCTACACACACACCAACACACACACATAGATCTATGTGATTTAAAATATATGTTTTGTACAAAGACTACCCATGTTGAACATCCACAAAAGTGGTGACTCAGGTACAACATCAAGTAGAGGGGTGATAGCAGTCCCCCAAGTAGCTGGCAGGGAAGAAAGCCTGGGTATTCAAGCACAGGACACAGAATTAGCAAACTCAGAGATAAGAGGGCGGGTACACAGTAACAGGTTGTGTTTATAAATAATAAAGAGTCCATTACCTAGAGGGCATGTGTTACAAAACCCACACTGCATTATTGTGAGAGTGATAATCACTTAAAACACTCACTATTCATGTTTCCCCACATATTGACTGTTTCTGACACCACTTGTGTCTGATGGCATAAACAAGCCCATGTTTCCCTGACAGATGTTTGCTAGGATTGCACACAGTGAAGGTCTACTGATGACAAATGTGGACTTCATTTTTCAGAAGTGTCTTCTGCACCTGCCTTCATTTTGAAGGCTATTTTTACTGAGTAAAGAAATTTGGGAGTTGGAGAAACAGCCCAGGGCTTAGAAACACTTGCTGCTCTTCCAGAGGATCCACATTCAGTTCCCAGCATTCATAGGAGGTGGCTTGCGACCACTTTAACTTCAGCTCCAAGGATCTATGTCCAGCTAGGCCCTCTTCTGGCCTTAGTGGGAAAATGCAAACACATTTGTGTCTGTGTATACAAGGAGAAACAGACACATAAATAAAACAATTGTGGCTGTGTAACAGGGTGCTTTTACTCTTCTGTAATTTTACAGAAAATTTTACAGACATTCCTCAGTCTGCAGACTCCATCATTCCCCTGGAGAGCTAATAGCCTTGCAGTGAGGCCATTGTTCCCCACATGGACTTCCAAGACTGACTTTGCTCTACGCTAGCTTGACTATAATGTACCTAGATACGGTTTTCTTCATACTCTTCCTTTGATGTCTCCTGTTGGTGTTGGAAAACTTGGCCATTATCTTACTATAACCCTTGTTCTTGCCTCATCTCCTGTAGCATGATAAGCACGCCTACTCATCGGCTGACGACTTCCCCGGTGTCTCACTGCTTTGTCTTTTAATTCTATGTGTTTGGTTATTTCCTATTCCACTTATTCTATCTTTTCCTGCATCTATTTTATTCTTAAATCTGTAAGTTCTCTTTTCTTTTTGCATGTTTATGTGTGTATATGCCCGTGTGTGTGTGTGTGTGTGTGTGTGTGTGTGTGTGTGTGTGTGTGCCAGAGACTGACATCCAGTATCTTCCTCTATTAACCTCTGCCTTGTGTAATGATTCAGGATCACTTGAATCAGATCTTGTTGGTTCAGCTTGTCGAGTTAGCTGCCTTGCTCCAGGAATACACGATTTCAGCCTCGCAAGTGCTGGGATCACAGACGGTTGCCACACCCACCAGGCATCTGTGTGGTGCAGGCTGTCTAAACTCTAGTCCTCATGCTTGTGTAGAAGTGTTTTACCCACAAGGCCATCTCCCCAGCCCCAAATCTATGAGTTCAGATGGCACATCGCTTAGCTCTCTAGGGCCCATTGATTCTTTTTTATATATTTTTTTTATTTATTGCTGTTCTATTTTAAGCACTCTGGCTACTCATGTATTGTGCTCTTTGCTCCTGCTTTCTTAAACATTTCAATCACAATTGTTTGGAGTTCCTAGTTTTCTGTCTATTCTCATGGTCTTTTCTCTTTGTCTTTAGCCATTTGGACCATACATTTAGGATGACTTTTGGCAGACAGGATACCAGTAGACCACCTAACTACTACAAGGACCTGACTTTTATTCTGTGTGTGGCAGGAGTGGTTCATTTTTGTCCTAGAAAATACCATGTTCTCTCTCTCTCTCTCTCTCTCTCTCTCTCTCTCTCTCTCTGTGTGTGTGTGTGTGTGTCTGTCTGTCTGTCTGGCTGGCTGTCTGCATGTCTCTGTCTGCCCCCTCTCTCTGTGTATGTGTCTGACTGTCTATGTCTCTCCCTCTCTCTGTCTGTCTGTCTGTGTATGTGTCTGTCTGCATAGCTGTCTATCTGCCCCCATGTATACCTCTCTCTCTCTCTCTCTCTCTCTCTCTCTCTGCATGTTTCTGTCTGTCTGCCCCCCCGTGTATGCCCCCCCTCTCTCTCTCTGCATGTTTCTGTCTGTCTGCCCCCCCCCGTGTATGCCTCTCTCTCTCTCTCTCTCTCTCTCTCTCTCTGCATGTTTCTGTCTGTCGCCCCCCCTGTATCTCTCTCTCTCTCTCTCTCTCTCTCTCTCTCTCTCTCTCTCTCTCCCTTTTGTGTACTTTCTGGGGACTTGGATGGATGCTCCCTCCCTCTTGGCTTGCCAGCATGCTCCCCCCACACCCCACCCCCACCCTAGAATTCCAATTGTCTTCCTAGCACTCTGTGGTTGAAGAAGTTAACTTAGGGCTACTGTTTAAAATGAGAAAAACAAATCCAGGGGAATTTGTATGTGATCGTTAGACAATACTTTTACCATTACCTCCTTCTGGAATCTTCCCCTGAAGTCCCAGCCTTTGGGGCATCCTTCAACTCTGACCTCTGTATCCAAAACTTGGTAATGTTGGTGCTTTTTGTTGGCCCCTTATCCACACCCTGACCCATGTAGGACAGTGTAAAATGCACCTGGGAAAAAGTCTAAACCTATGTGGGGTTCAGTATGTGTATTTTCTGTTCTCGGGGGTCATGACGCTCAGTCCTCCCTGAACAGGTTGTTCCCCAGTGCCTTCACAGATCACTGTGCAGCTGAGCATCTCCTTGGGTTCCGGGTCTCCCTGCCTCTACCTCTACGTCCGTGCCCATTTTATGCTGTGCTGGGATCCAACCCAGGGCCTCGCTCATGCGCACCAAGCATTCTACTAACTGGGCTACAGCTTCAGCTCTGTTTTATATATTTTGTCTAACTTTTATCATTGCTTTTGGCAAGAGGATTGGTCTGACATGTTTTACCCATCATGGCCACAATGGGAAGTTTTCTTCAGTCTTCTTCCTGTGCCAAGTTAGAAAGATCTGGCAAAGTGTGGAACCAATGGACCTGACTTCCAGGCTCCTTTTCCTTTCTTGGTGTTGAGCTTTTCATGAGTTGCAACCAAGACAGAGTGGTGAAACAGTTACCTCCTCCCCTCCAAACACACACACAAAGAAACTCCAAAACTAGATAAAATATTTACAGCAACTGATTGCAAACATCAGACGTGAAGTCATGTTCTTTCTTGAGCTAGGAAACACACAAAGTAATCGCAACGCTCATCAACGTTTTGTTTTTATTTGTAGTAGGGAAGATGTTTGTTTGGTTTTGATTTGGGTTTGTTGTCGTTGTTGTTGTTGCTTTTGCTGGGACTCTTACTGTCTTAGTTTGGATTGTACTATTATACAACAGACCCTCGACCATGGCAACTTTTATAAGGACAACATTTAATTGGGGCTGGCTTACAGGATCAGAGGTTCAGCCCATTATCATCAAGGCAGGAGCATGGCAGCATCCAGGAAGGCATGGTGCAGGAGGAGCTGAGAGTTCTACATATTCATCTGAAGGCTGCTAGTGGAAGACTGACTTCCAGGCAGCTAGGATGAGTGTCTTAAAGCCCCACGCACACAGTGACACACCCACCCCAACAAGGCCACACCCCCAAATAATGCCACTCCCTGGGCCAAGCATATTCAAACCATGATACTTACCAAACTGCGACAGACGGAAGCAACCAGAATGGAGCAACGGTCTCAGTGAGCAGATAGTAGAGAGTAGAAATAGAATGTGCATGAGGTGGCTGAAATATATCGGCAGGGTATCAAAGCAGAGGGAGTCCACCCTAAGAAAGAGCCCACAGAGCTACAGAGGTCCACTTCAGACGCTTATCTACACTGCACAGGTGCATGTGCGATCTTCCATGAGCCTGTAAATGAAACGAAGATTTCAGAGGTCACACTGTGCTCTGATGAGCCAGAAAGGAAAGTCCTCCCTAACTTGCTGAACAACCTACAAGGGCTAAAACCTTACAACGGGCTAAGGAGACAGCTCCATCGCTAAAGTGCCTGTCTGGAAGATACAGGGACCTGGATTCAGTTCCCAGAATCCACATTTAAAAGGCCAGGCATTGTGTGTGCTTCTTTCTAATGCCAGAACTGAGGAGGCAAAGGCAGGAGGGTCCTGGGGGCTCAGTGGCTAGCCAACCTACACTACTTGGCAAGTTCCGAGCCAAGCAACAAGAAAACCAAGGTGTACGGGCTGGAAAGGTGTATGGTTCAGTGGTTAAGTGTGCTGACTGGTCTTTCAGAGGATCCAGGTTCAATCCCCAGCATAGACATAATGGCTTGTGATCCTTTCTAACTCCAGGTCCAGGGGATCTAATGCCCTCTTCTGACCTCCACAGGCACTGCATGCACATGGTGCACAAACATATATGCAGACAGACACTCATACGTAAAATAATATGAAGAAATCTAGTAAAAAAAAAAGATTTATTTGTAAGAAATCGAGGTATATTGTACCTGAGGAATGACACCTGCAGTTAGCCTCTGGCCTTTATATGCCCACAGGCACACCTAGACCTATACACACAGAAATACACACACACACACACACACACACACACACACACACACACACACACACCACCCTCTCCCTGAAAAAAAAAAAACTTAGAAAGCCTACTTCCAAGCATGAGTACTCTACCTCTATAGTACCGTAGGCCTGCCCTAATCAAGTCTAAAAACCAAATCTCAGTAGAACTAAATGGAGCTCCTGGTAACTTTGCTGTCTTGTGAAACACTTAAAGGAGACAATAACATCTAGATTCATAACAATACCATACATATAGTTCCCATTATCTGATCAAATGCTATTAGGCACATGAAGAAACATAAAATACAGTAGATAACCAAGAGGGAAGACAATGAAGATTAGATCCGGAGAGGCAGGCGTGAAAGTGCACCTGCACCCACACCCACGCCTGCACCCGCCCTCTCAATACTCAAGGGGTTGAAGCAGGAGGATCAGAAGTGTAAGGTCAGCCTTGGCTGGCTACATAGACCCTGTCTTAAAGAAACAGAGACTGGGGAAATAGCTTAGTAGGGAAAGTGTCTTCTGTGCAAGCATGAGGACTTGAGTTTAGATCTCCAGAACTCACCAAAAAGCCAAGCATGGAAGCACAGGCCAACAACCCCAGGTTTGGTTAGTGAAGCTCAGTGGCTAGCCAGACACCACTGATAAGCTTCAAGGTATAGTGAGAGCCCTTGTCTCCTAAAATAAAGGGGAGGCATTTGAGAGATGGTTCAGTGGTTTAGGGCACTTTCAGAGAACCTGCATTCAATTCACAACACCAACACGAAAGATTACAACTGCTGCTTGCTGGAGCTGGAGCTCGCCCACCTTGTTCTACTTACATCATTACCAGCCTTCTGTTTTCCATGATTTCCTATAATGCCTAAGCTTTGCTGTCCTGGAACGTACTCTATAGCCTGGCTTTGAACTCCTGCTAAGATTAAAGCGCTGTACCACCACACCTGGACCTAAGCTTTTCTTTACCGTTCACAAGATTTTTTATAAGTTCTGGACTATAGTGCATTCCAGATAGAGTTGAGCTGACAACCAAGAATAGCCATTACATCGCATCCCTTCTCAACCTGACACATAATCATATCTCCTTATGTCCAAATGAAAACAATATCCAGGTCATAATAATGCCTAACATGACATAACTATCTCTTGTTCAACTGCAAATGAATGAATACGCTTAGCTGGGTGGGATCTTGCCCCAAGGTCACCACTCCCTTAATTCCATTTAATATCCTTGAACATGGGATTTAGCTCTATTGCACTTCCTGGTGCCCCTTGTAGAACCATATACTTCATATTTTTCCTTTCTAAACTTGCTACACTTGATCAAAATGCTCCCCCATAAGAGTAAACCACAGGACAGGGTCTAAACTGGGTTGTTGTGAGACTTCCTTTGTCAGTGCAGATACTCTGGATCTCTTCACCTTAGCCTCAGGCAGACTCTTCAGACAAGAGCAAAAAGCAGTTACATTCTTCACCAAAATATCACAAGAACAATCTCTAGACAACATACTAAAATTGCTCTCCTCTGAAGCCTTCACAGTTCAAATCACCCTCAACACCACCATCTTCCATGCTTCTCCTAATATGACTCATTAAGCTCTATTTAAAACATTCCATTTCTTTCCAAAATCCCCAAATCCACATTCCTCCAAATAAAAGCACAGCCAGGCCTATCAGAGCAAACTACCAGTCCCTGGTACCAACTTCTGTCTTATAGGGCTTCATTATTATAAAGAGACACCATGGCCAAGGTAACTTTTATAAAGGAAAACATTTAACCAGGGATGGCTTACAGCTTCAGAGGTTCAGTCCATTATCAACATGGCTGGAACACGGCAGTGTCCAGGCAAACATGGTGCTGGAAAAGCTGAGAGTTCTGTATCTTGATCTGACTCTCTTCTGCGGCAGCAAATAGGAGGTTCTCTTCTTCACTTTGTAGAGCTTAAGCATAGGAGCCCTCAAAGCCCACCTACACAGTGATACCCTCCTCCTCCTCTTGCTCCTCCTCCTCCTCCTTCTAAGGTTACACCCCCTCCAATAAACCCACATTTCCTAATAGTGCAACTTCCCATGGGCCAAGTATATTCAAACCACCACACTTATCCTCAGTAGGTTTGTTATGAGTCTTTATGGTAAATTCTACCCACTGCAAGAAGAGCCTTCTCTGACCAAGGTTGAGAGGAGCACTAATCTATGAGCACAAACAAATATCTGGGGGGGGGGCATTTCAACAGGTATATCATGTCTAATTTGTCAAAACAACAGCTATAACTGCTCTCTCTTAGGGTCTCTGACCTCTCTAGCCTTAGACTTTTGACCAGCTGACAATACCAGCCACTCGTTCCCTCCTGTGCACTGAGGAATGTAACAGCAGTACCACTGTGACAACAGTGGACTCATCTTTCCTGGCAGTTCAGTTGTATAGCGAGGCCATTGATGTCTTTTTTTTTTCTCCCAGATGCCTGAAGAGCACCTTCCTGAACTATAGAAGCTATCCAGCAGGGAGGAAGATGTTTATCTGAGTTCAAGCTTGATTTCTCAATGTTTTCAGTATAATAGAGTCTTATCATCTAGCCATAGTGGGTAACCAAGATCAATAGCAATAATCTGCATTATTTGGGGAGGCGGGTGCTGTAGGGTCCTTCCTGGCCAACTATCCTTTGAGAGTTATCCAATCCCTGGCACTGAAATTTTCACTTACTTATGTCTTTTAAAATCATCAGTATCTCCCTATGAGATGTAGCTCTCAGAAGGCTTCACAGATCTAATATTCATCCTTGAATATACAAGACCAATGTATATTCTATATCAATAGGAATCTGTATCATTCCAATTTTAGTATATGTGTTGATTAGGAGAATTCCAAAGGGTGATTTGTTGAGTGAACTTGGCTCTTCTTAATCTTCTGAATTAAATTCATGCTTCATCTCATACTATGGATTCTTCTGATCTACTCAGACATTGAAGCTTTATTTTAGATGTATTCCATCCAAAAAATTTTTCATTGGAATTTCATTGAAGGTATCCATTAATAAGATTTAAAATATTGGTTTTTTTTTTAAGAACGTGGCCTATGTCCAATATATTTTGTTTTCTTTTCAATCTACACATGTCAACATCCCTAGGTCTTTACCGATCTCTAATTCATTTCTGTTTCTATGTTCCACTGTTATTGTGAGTGGTAAATTATTTTATTGCATTTAAAACTATTTTCAAAAGTTTAATATGCACTTATTTTATGTGTGTGTGTCTGAGTGAATGTCTATGCTCCAGATATATATATAGAACCCCCTTGAGATCAGAGGAGTCCATTGGATTCTCTGGAATTGGAGTTACATGTGGCTTTGAGCTATCCTGTGGATGCCGGCACCATACCTAATTCCTTTCTAAGAACAGCAAATGCTCTTAACTGCCAAACCATCTCTCTAGCCCCTATCTTTGTCACATTTTTAAGCTATCTATGACTTAACACGTTAACAAGGCTATTGATATCTATATACATGTATGTATTTATTTCATTCTACTCCATTTTTATGCATTACTTATTCTTCATAATAGTTTTTCAGTTGATTCTCCTGGGCATTATAGTCAGACTAACATTAACATCTGCACAGAATGACCCTTTGTCTCTCTCAACTATTTGCTACTTGTTTCCTTTACTTATTTCTTTTTATTGTCTTATTATCTCCTATTTCTTCTTTTTATCTTAGTTTCCTAGTTATGACCTCCGGAGAAACACTGACCAATAGAGGTAACAAGAGCATTGTTTGGAATCTATCTTAATGGAACTTTCTAAACTGTTAAGCCCAACTCTCTCTCTCTCTCTCTCTCTCTCTCTCTCTGAGAATTTTTCCTACTCTGTGGTTTGTGGACAGCTAGTACATTTTTATCAAACATCTTTCGAGATAATCACAAAATTCATTTTCTTTCAGTCTAATAAATTAATAATTAGATTTAACAAGGCTCAGGAAGTTTTATGAATTCCAGAAAAACAATTCCCAGGATGGCAATCGTGTTTCCCTCTTGGCTACACTCAGCAATTAGCTGGGTCACCATTTCCTACAGGGGCTAACTGGTATTGGGACAGATCCTCGTGAGGTACCGTGGAAGCGGTCCATCCCCCTCTGGCGCTGGAACAGCATGCTTCTCTGAAAGAGAGTGTTTGTTCTCCTTCACTGGGCCAGCAATATTCACACTCCAAAGCTTGATGTCACAGTTCACTTATAATCAACTTGTCTCAGTCCTGGACACAGCCACTTCTCAGAACTTGTGAGCCGCAGAGTACTGAGCCCACTCCTTCCACAGCACTCTCCACATTCAGTGCTTGTCAAGCCCGGCCAATCACCTTCACTTCCTTTGCGCTGAGATGAAGTGTTTTCTTCTTTAACCCTCCACTGATGAGTTCTTCCTTTATACTTGGCATAATCTGGTCTCCCGTGTGCAAGAGTTGGGTGTGGCTCCTCTCTCCCCTAGGCAGGTCTATCTTCCCATTAATACAGTGGTTTCCCACCAAGCGTCCAATGTGGCCAGGCATCCTCTAGGTTGGGTTCGAGACAAGTGAACATACCAGTGTCCTTGTCGGTGGGTATGAGAGCTGCATTTCACTGCTGAGCCCAGATACATACAGCAACAGAGTTAGCTCTGGGAAACAAAGGAAATGACTGTGATGGTTCTTAAGCAACCAAGAAAATAGTCACCCAGGATAGGCTGACTCTACTGCACTCCGGTGACCTCCAGCAGCCTCGGTTCAGCCTCACCCTCACAGGCTGGATCTGGCCTTTTTTGCTCTAATCCCCATAACCCCTTGCACCTGGATTCCCAGACCTTTGGGCCAGCTGGCTTCTGCTAGCCTCTGACAGAATGGCTCTACCCCATTTGCTAGACAGCTTGGGAGGTCAGGCTCATTCCAGATGGTCACGGTTGGGGTGCCAGTAGCCAGACCCCGGAGGTGAGGTCAGCCTTGAATAGTCCTTATCAGTCCGTGACGCAGTCAACACTGGCTACTGGGTACCTACCACTAGTCAGAACACTTCACCAAGACTGATCAGAGTGAAGAAACTGCTCCTGGGCTGGGGAATGTCACCCATAGGGACAGGAAGGATTCGATGAATGGCTGGGGATGCAGCTTAGTTAGGGATACAGTTCGATTGGTAGCATCCTTGTTTAGCACACTTAGAGCTCTGGGTTTGAGGTCCAACACCACATAACTGTCATGGCGGCACATCTATGATTCCAGCATGGGGGGGAGGGAGGTAGAGAGAGGAAAGGGGAAGCCCGGAAGGTCATCCTTGGCTGAGGTGAAGCCAGCTGGGGCAAAAAGAAACTCTGCCTCAAAATGCTTAAAAAATGTAAAGAAGAAAAGATGGGGCTGAGACAGTATACTGGAGCTAGGCCAATGTCCGTTGTACCCTCCGCCCTGTTAGCACCATGGCTTCGTGACCCCTCAGCAGCAGGAAACAGAGGCCTCAAATATGCTGGTGAGAAGTTCATGGGCAATGGGGGTGTGAGACTCCATCCTGAGAAGAAGAGCCAGGAATTTTAATCTTTGCAGTTTTTTCCCAAGTGAGGCAATACAGTTGTGCGTATTACAAAGGCTTAATTGTTCAACTCTCAGCCCTAGAACAGTGCCTGACACAGAAGGCTCAAAAATATCCATTGATGAAATGGACAAATCCTAAATAGCATGTGCCGTAATTCCGGAAACAGTATTTTCACGCGTCTCGTTTTTATTTTACTGGAAGGGTAGAAATAGAGACATGGCCTGGAACTCCCCCAGTCAGCCAAGGAGCCCCGGATGTCAGCTCCAGAGGTTGGAAAGAGACAGGGGGTCTTCAGGCTTGAGAGTAGATGGTCCTGGTCATGCCACTGTTAAATGTGTCCATAAATGTGTCAACAGAACAAAGCTACAGTTGTACAGCTGTGCTGGAGTCCAAAACCCAGTAAGGCCATGAACAGCAAGCAATGTGTCAAGCAGGGGAGTCACGGTAACTCGACTGCTGTAGCCTCAGCCCCTATTTCTTCTCTGTAGTCTCTGTACTTTTGGCACTACCTTTCCTGTACCACATGGCTGGGTGTCTCTTTACTGGGCTGGGAAAGGAAAGATCATGAATTCTTGCTTTCACCTGGGCGTGGTGATGGGAAAGGCCATGGTCAAAAGCATTGTGAACGTAGAGCGAACTCACATCCCAGCTGCTCACCCCGAGCTGATTTGTAACAGGAAGCATTTCTCCTCACAAGGGTCAGTGTAACTGGACTGACAGAGGCCTCCAGCAGCCAGGGGAAGCAAGAATCCAGAGTAACTTGTTCGGGGCTGTTTCCAAGGATCGTGATTGACTTCACAATCAGTCTGACTGAATTTGGAACCACCTAGGAGACACACCTCCAGGCAGGTCTGTGAGGGCCGTTCCAGAGAGATAGAACTGGGGGAGAGAAAAATTCAGCTTGAGTCTGAGTCACAGCATCTCGGGGGGCAGGTGAAGTACCGAAATGAAGAGAGAGGAAGAAACAGTGTGAGGTGCAAGGTGCGAGGTGAGACTGTGTTCCTCTCTCTCTGCTTTGTGACTGACTGCTGAGGAAACATGGCTGGTCCGCCTCACCTTCCTGCCTTTCCATCTTCCTCTGTGTTCTGTAGTCTAGGAGTGAAAAGAACCCTTTCTTGTTTAGTTTTTGTTTTGGTTGGGTTTGGGGTTTTTTTTGGGGGGGGGGGGTTGTATTTTATCACAGCAACAAACGCAAACAAAAAGCTAATACTGGGGAATACAGGGAGAATTGCTACCTTCGGAGCTGGGAGAGGCTGGGTAATCCCAGGCAGGGCTCCTGCATCTTTTGTCTGGAGTGACAATTGAACAAATACAAAGATGATGGTCACCCTAAGGCGAGGGTGGAGCCTAGCGACTTTTAAGACTGCTACCTCAAGGTCTCAGTTGCACAACACCCGATCACATGGGTTTCACCACTGTGGCTGACAGGCTATGTTGTCACCTCCCTGTCAGGGCTGGGCCACCTCTGCCTTTCCCACCTGTCTTCTGCCACCCTTATGTAAGATGCTATCCACCCCACACCCTGCTTCTCCCAGGCCTCAGGGCTGGGGCCTCCTCGGCTCAGCTGCATACACCTGTCCCCACCCTGCCACCCAGAGTCTCTTTGTTGGGTCCCAGAGCAGGCTGTTCTCCTCTGTGAAAACAGAATCAGAGCAGGTCTGACAAGGGTGACAGAGGCACTGGTGGTGACTACAGGGACAGCTGAGACACAGCTATATTATCAGCAGAAGGGCCTTTCGTAGGAAGGTGCCCACCCAGCATTTACACTCCAAATCAACCACTGAAACTGTGAGCTTGGGACAGCCTCTCACGCCTCCCCCCTGAATCTGTTTCCTCAACAGCCTTGTTTCTGCTTTGGATCTACCTGCCCTGGAACCTGGCTGGGGGCCAGCCACGAGGCCCCTGTTGGCCAAAATCAGCTTCATTACTGTTTGGTCCCTGGGAGACTGACTCCCTCCAGAGCCTCCAGGGTCTCAACCTCCTTACAGAGTGTACCTGGTACCCTAAGCCCCTGCCTCTTGAGTCCCGTTGACTGGGTCTAGGCTAGACACACAGCCAGCATTTGCTAAGCTGTTATTATTGAGGGATTGAATGGCACAAAACTGGAGCTGGGAAAGTCCCCTTGCCGTAGCCACACCCTCCTCTGTGTTCTGTGGAACCAAACACAGTGTAAAGGCCAGCTGAGCTGTGCTCTTGATAGAGTTGTGTCCTCCTTGGTCATGCTGGGCATACTTCCCAATCCAATTTACAGCCTGGATCGCTCCAGCCCTCCCTCCCTCCTTCCTTCCTTGTGTTGCCTGTCTTGTGACTCTGGCTATGTCTACCCTTGCAGTGTCCCCAAACCCTACCTAGGTCCTGACCTGGCTCCCTATCACGATAATGCTGACCAAACCACCCTCCTGTATGTGGCCTCCTGTCCTAGATGTAAACACTCACCGGCACCTGACCTCCATCACAGGCTCCTGAGAGAACACGTCCTTGAGTGGCCAGAGGAAATATGGCCTGGAGCTGGACCAGACAGGACACAGAGATGAGACTTTTTCAGTTCTCTCCTCTGGTTGCTTTCTGTGATCCTGCTGTAATCAGAACTGTGGAATGGGCATTGGAAAGAAGACAAGCTACTGAGGATGCAGACCTCCAGCTAGATTAACTGCTGGAAGCAGCTTGGGGGCCAGGGTGGGGGTGGGCTGGGGGCTGGGGTAGACCTAGCTCTTGAAAGAAGGGACACAATTGGCTCTGAGGAGCTGAAGGGGAGTAGAGCAGGCTCTATGCACAGACTTGTGGCCACTGGGCCGCAGCAGCTCAGTCTCTTAGTGCTCTGGCTAGCACAGTGGCCTCCCAAGAAGGTACATTAAGTATGAGCTGGCCCATCAACTTCACCCCACCCTCCTCACAGCTTTGTGTATCCCTGGACAGTCTGAGCTGAGCATTCCCTCAGCCTGAAGTTGCTCACGCTCTTCCCTCCCCTTCACCCTAGGCTCAGGTCCAAGGCCATCTCCCAAGGGCATCTGTTCATACTGGAGTCTGCCAGCTCTACCAACCCATCAAGGAAAGAGTGCTGTGGTTTCCTCTGGCCTTGGACAGCCCTGGCTACACATAGAGGGCCTGGGCATCATGCCCTGAGCTACCTGGGGATCCTTTGAAGGACAAGGCCACTAAGTGTGGTCTCCAAGGCAGCAGAAGCCTAAGTCTTCATTCTGCTCCCACCTGCCTCATAACATCCTTGGCTCTTTCTGAATCGTGGCCAAGGTTTAAGCTAAGATAATGACTCCCATATCAGTTTGACATTGTTAATAGCAAATATTAATACTAAGTTCTCTGTTGGGTGCTGGAGAAAGTGAGGCAGACACAGGTCTTGCCCTCATGGTGCCTCAAGCCTAGACCTTGGCAGCCCAAGGCCTTGGCATGTGGAGGGCACTCAATACATTGTTTGGTGGCTGAATGGGGAATGTTTGAAATGAGCAGTCTGGTTACACTCAGCAGTCCATATGCCCGAGGACACTTGAAGGCCACTAGAGTAGAGGAGAGCCATGAGCTGCCACCTCCCATCCCCACCTAAAGCAAGCCTCTCGCTTTCACAGTGGCCTTGTGACTTGCTATATCACTACCATAAGGATTCAGCAACACAGCAATCCTGCAGGACCAAGGCCATCAAGGCAGGAAGGAAACTACAAGGCCTTCATGGAGGGAGTCTTAGGCGTGTTGGATAAGCCATATGACACGACATGACACTTAGTTGACCTACTGTTGCAACCTCAATTTAACTCAGAAGTAGCCACACAGTATGTCCACTGCTAAGGACTACCTCTGCACTCCAGGACCACAGACCACCCAGGCCTCTCTCCTACTGAAAATGCTGGTTTTGTTTTGTTTTGTTTTGTTTTGTTTTGTTTTGTTTTTTGAGACAGGGTTTCTCTGTGTAGCCCTGGCTATCCTGGAACTCACTCTGTAGACCAGGTTGGCCTCGAACTCAGAAATCCACCTGCCTCTGCCTCCCAAGTGCTGGGATTATAGGCATGAGCCACCAGCGCCCGGCTTGGGAAAATGCTTTTAAAGGTGGGCTTCCGATGCTCTCAGGTCAGGAATGTCACCAAGAGCCCATGTGGATGATGACAGACATAGGCCTGAATATTGCATGGACTTTTAATGTCACCAGAGACCAGGCTCTGCACAATGTTTATATGGCAGATTCTAGAACCTTCCTCCCCACTTCACCCTCTTTTCCAGTCCTGGGAAGGAAGCTTCCGAAGAAAGATGGCAGCAAGGTCATCCTCAGGAAGTCTAGGACCCGTCCCTTCCCCAAAGAAGGTAATGTGAATATTCAGGATGGGGAGACTGCAAATCTTGGGGAGGTGTAAATCAATGGAGAGAAGCAAGAATATCTGGTAAAAAGTTCCCAGAATCCACTATGAGGTGCATTTGGGAAGGGAACGTCCACAGATTCCTGAAGACTCGCCTGCTCTTCTCCCCACCACTCACCACCCATCCCCAGCAAGGTCCACTGCTGACACATTTACCATGGCTCTTAGGGGTCCAGACAAGAGGTCTCTGACCACAGCCCATGCTGCACATTCACCCCTCAGGAGACCCAGAGGCTAATGGGTGTTGAACCCATTCTACTCCATTGAGTAGGACCCAACTGCTGGGAGCCTCTGGTCAACAGCCCCAGACACCATGCAGAGACCATTCTGTCGGTCCTTCTCACATGCCTGTCCATGTGGGACCTGTGTTTGCATGAAGCCGGGCACAAACCTCTTCCACCCAGTACTGTCTGTCCCACTTACTCTCCAACGTGCATCAGTGTCACACACTCTACCTGTGTCACTCCTCTCACAGCTGAGGAGATAGCTGCACCCTCCCTACCAGGAGGACATCACTGCACAGGACGCTCCTCCTTGGTACCTCTCCAGCAGTCCATTTCTTTGCTACCAGGAAGCCATCAGACGGACATCCCTGCATTGTAGCTCTTGAGTAGTTCTTCTCCTTGCCAGGTGTTGGAGATCCAGTAGTCCCCCTCATCTCCTTCCCTGTGAGCATCAGCGTCACACACACAGTCCGTGTCACTCACATGTCACAACAGGGTAAGAGAGAACAGAGGGTTGCCAAGAATATTGACTAAACTAGGAGCCTCCTCTGGGTCTGGAGAAGCAATTGATGGCTGATGTGGGCAGACTGAGGTACTCAGAAAGCAGTCTGGCCAAACCATTGCACCTCCAGAAGCTGTTAAAGGACATCCTGGCATGCAGCGGTTAGAAGACTGGGAGGGAGAAGGAGGGGGCTCCAAATACTTCCGCTCCTCTAGGGGAGGCAGGCACTGCTCCTGCCACTCTCCTCACTCTCCTTTCCAGAAAGCTAAGAGACACAACACCCCTGGTAGATAAGATGACCTGAAGGGAGAAGGCAGCAAGACAAGGGGTGAGGGGGTACCTGGAAGAAAACATGCACCTTGCTTCTAGATGCCAGAGAGAGGTCAACTTCTCTAGAACATCAGCTTGGCCTTTGCAAACTAGTTTGGACACCTTTCTTTCTCTGCCCCCCCCCCCCACACACACACCCCTGTAGCCGCCCCCCCCCGCCCCCGCCCGAATAGATCCATGGCCTGCTGCTGTATTGGGTCTGTGCCCCTAATCCAGGGCTCCCTCCTCAAGCCCAAGGTTACAAGTGCGCTGGAGTTTAGAGGGTTCCCATACGCTGAGAGTTGGGTAGGCAGGTCCGCCCGCCAGAACGTGGAAGTGGTTTGGGAACAAGGCGCGGTCCCATCCCCCATCAGAGCCACCGCAGCCCTGCATCCCTCCCCGGGCTAGAGCACCAGCCCGTAAAAGCGACTTCAAAGGGCCGGTGCCTAGCGTCTGAGTTTCCACAGCCGGCTCGGCTCCGCAGCCAGGCAGAACTCAGACATCGGAGTGGACCCTATTCTGGGGGCTTCAATAAGCGGATTGGGGGTGCGGGGTTTAGCCTGGGAAAGTGAGGGGCGGGTCCTCGGAGCCCCCAAAGTGGGAGGGTCGGGAGTCTGCGGGACCAATCGGTGTGCGCGCGGGGCGCGGGCACGGACGGAGGGGGGGATCGGGGGCGGGCAGCCCGGGGGCGGGGCGCGGCGGCCAGGCGGCGGCAACGGCGGCGGCGACTCCTCCGTGTCCGGCTCCAGCTCCGGCTGCAGCTCCGGCCCGCAATGACCCACTCGGTGACCCTGCGCGGCCCTTCACCCTGGGGCTTCCGCCTGGTGGGCGGCCGGGACTTCAGTGCTCCCCTCACCATCTCGCGGGTGAGTCCGACCCCCGCGGGGCAGTGGGGTGGTCCCGGGGCTTAGACCTTGTCCTTGTCATAGACCCAAGACCCAGATCTTCGACGTGTAGAAAGCTTGAAAGCAGAGGGTTGGTCTTGGTGTCCCGCATGCTGTGGAGGGGGGTTCAGTCAGGGCAACACAGTCCTACCGCGCTTCTCGCACAGCCTGCCTGCCCTGTTTGGTGGTGAGACTCCCCAAGAGTTCACACACCAGCTTCCCGCTGCTAAGTTTCTTTAGGGGAAGTTGCTGTGGGCCAGGGAAGAACACTCAGACCCGGACCAGGACCAGGCAGGAGTCTGGATAGCTCGACAGAGGCCCAGAACTCCTCAAACCCACCCCTGCCTGAACTTTTGGGGCAAAGTAACTGAAAACCCACTTCCCCTATTTAAGGTCTGGGTGGCCTTAGGAGGGACTTGTCCTCAGAAGTCCACCCACTTCCCCCACTCTGAACTTCAGTTTCTCCTCTCTGGCCTCAGTCACACTGGGGGAAGTGACCAAGAGGGATGTTGGCTTCCAAGCAAGGGGGAGACAATGAGGCATGATTCCCTAAACCAACAGAAAACCAGGACCAGGACAGCATCAGTCCAGTTCCTCACGGGTCCCAGGACCATACCCTGCTCCTAGACCTAGGTCAGAGGAGAAGAGCGGGCAGAGTCCCTGAGAGGGAGTTGGTCTGAAGATAGAGCAGGGAGGAGCTCCAGGCCTGGGTCAGGGATTCCCCAGCCTTGGGGCCAAAAGAGTACACAGGCTCTGCCCTTGGTGGCTCTGGGTCCAGAGGGAGGGGACAGATATGGACATCTCTTCACCCCTAGAGGCTGCTCGAGCCTTTGGGGACTTGTGTCAGGGGACTGGAGAACCACTTTGCGGTTTCCTCAGGCCCTGAAGACAGGGTCAAGCTTTAGAGACTTCTTTTCAGTTCTTGGGAAGAGGTAGGCACTGGGTGGGTGTGGAATTGTGGAATCCTCTATATGGGGGCCTGGGTGACAGGCAGGACCAGCTGTCCTAGGAGGCTTCCCACATCTGTCTTTACCATTAGGTCCCTGGGGCCAAGTGAGGTATGCCTTCAGCACATCCGTGTGACTTTCATCTCCTTGTTCTCCCTAGAGATCCCCGCTGGGGGTGGGGAGTGGGGGTGGACACAGCATCTATGTCTGCCTGGTAGGTCATGCTTTGAATCTACAGAGAAGGAAAGGCGAGGGTGTTAGGCCAGCCAGCAAGCCAGGCACCCTGGGTGTGAGGCCGCTGACAGGCTCAGTGGCCACAGCCGACTGCCGGAGGCGGCTGAGAGCTAAGACATCTGTTGCCCACGCGGCTGCCTGTCCAACAGGGAAAGGCCTTCACTCGTCAGCAGAGTCTGCCCAGGCCTTGTTTGGCACTGATGGGGACTTGGTGGGAGGAGATGCAGGCCCCTGATGGACCATTTGGGAGAGAGGAATCCCCTTTCTCCTCCAGAGTCATGTGGTAGGAGCTCAGACATAAGGAGGCTGGGTAACTGAGCCTGGGTTATGGTGGGATTTGGGAGATTTACAGAGCTGGGGAGGTACAGGCCACAACTTGCCTAGCAGGTACCTCAAGGGCAAGACTACAAGGGTTGGTGATAGGTGGGAGTGTCCTCACTAAAGGGCTTCTAGATCCTTCAGATCGCCTCCCATGTTTCCAGAGTCTCTCTTACTCCGGTAGAAATAGACAGCTTCATGCAGACAGTGGAGTGGCTGATGGTTTAGCTGGGCTGGGAGCTTACAGTCTTGGCCCAGGAAGCGGCTAGGATCCCCAGGAGCAATGTACAGGGCTTCTTCCTTATAGACAAGCTGTAATGACTACTGGTCTTTTCCAAGCTTCACAGTGTGCCAGGCCCCGCCCTATCGGGTGTTGGAACCAGCACCTCCCCAGCAACCAGTCCTTGGAAAGAGCATTGCTGCATGCCTGGCTCCTGGTAGAGATGTCATATGCCACGACTGTCACTGGAGGTCCCCAATACAATTCATCTGACCGCATTGCTCCCTCCCATCTTTCTTCCATCTGTCTAGGTATCTTGTACTGCACAGCTAGACAACTGACCAAATTCCACTCCATCCAGTGATGTCCTTGTTTAGAACATTCCATGATTCCCAACCCCATGAGAAATGCCAGTGTCTCTCACCCCAGGGCCTGTAGACACTGCAAAACCTAATCTCTGCAACTTTTCTGCCTTAATCACGCCCACAATTCCTTCACTAATGATGCTATAAGCCACATAAGCCTCCTCCTTTCTCGTCTAGATAAGCCATCGTAATGCTGGGTTTCTACCTGGAATGTTATCCTCACCTGTGACACACTCTTCCTTTCGCAGAAAAGCACAGTGGTTAACAGTGTACGCTTTGCTTTGGACCTACCTGACCTAGGTTAGAATTCAGACTCAGTCATTTTTTAACTAAACACGTCTTTGTCTTCTTTGGACCTCGGTTGCCTAGTCTAGGAAATGGGTTTGCCTTGAGAACTCAGGAGACAATGCTTGTAGAGGGAGGGCTGGGAGTCACGGTTTCCTGGCTTTGAGCCCTCTTTGACCAGAACTCCCCAAGCTCAATGAAGCTGGCCACATCCCAGACACCTCTGCTTCCAGGAACTTCCTCCACCTACGGGGACCTGAATGCACCCCTTGTGCTGGCTGAGTCATCTTGTAGCAAGCTAGCCCTGAAGAAGACTCTTGTCCAGTGGGGGGACTGGACCAAAATGCCCCGGCTCCAACCCCCTCTTTATTCATCTGTAGGTAGGCATGAGAACAGTGTTAGCCTTACCTGGTGACTGAGAGGCTGCCCCGTGCCAGCTGTGGTAAAGTGCTGGCAGAGGTCAGGTATCCACGGAGAGCAGGGAGCCCTGAGCAAAAACTTGACAGGAGAATGGGATCGAATGGTGCCAAGTGGGCACCTGCCCCAAGAGGACAGGCTTGTGCAAGTGCCTAGTGCCCAAGCCCAGCGAGCGAATCTTTATGGTGGACTTGTTGGCTAGGGGATCATCCTTTAGAAAAGAACTTTCCTTGAGGAAGATGAGCAAGATAAGTCAGTCAGTAAAGAGTTTGTCATGTAAACACACAGCCCCGACTGCCTTTAATCTCCAGCCCCACATAAGAAAGCCAGGTGCAGGGCTGGGGAGATGGCTCCAGAGCCAGAATGGTTGCATAAGGATCTGAGTTTGGATCCCCAGGACTCGGGCAAATGCGGACTATGGCAAAGCCTGCCTGTAACCTCAGCACTGGGGTAGGTGGTGACAGATAGAGAGATTCCAGAAGTTCACCAGCCAGAGAGTCTAGCCAAAAATGTGAACTCCAGGTTCAGCAAGAGTGCAGGCAGTGGTGGCGCACACCTTTAATCCCAGCACTTGGGAGGCAGAGACAGGTAGATCTCTGAGTTCAAGGCTAGCCTGATCTATAGAGTGAGTTCCAGGACAGCCAGGGCTATACAGAGAAACCCTGTCTCAAAACAAAAACAAACAAACACCACCAGCAACAAAAAACCTGTCTCAAAAAAGACAAAGAGCAGGACACTGGATGCCAATTCTGGCTTCTACACATGCACACAGGTGTGTGAGAGTGCGCGCGCGCACACACACACACACACACACACACACATATATGCATACCACACATAGGGGGATAGGGGGAAAATAATATTTCTTGAGGCAGCCTATTTTAGGGCAAGGCAGCTCCGGCAGTGCCCACATCAAGCTTCTAGCCAAGGAACTGCCAGCACCGGGCTTTGTCCACTCTGTTGGAAACTGGCTGAGCTGAGCCTGGCTGAGTTTCCAGGAGCTCTCAGCCCCAGCCACACTGATAGGAACGAGGTCATTAGCAATTCTTAAGCCACAGAGAGGTAGGTGCTGGTTGCTGATATTGGGCAAGAATGAGGACTCTTTGTCTGTTCTTTGTTTCTGGGCTGCCCAGTCTCCCCAGTCCCTGGGTTTTTATTTAGATATCACTGAGCCTGTCCGTACCTTCATCACATGACCTTCATCAGGTGACCCGAAGCGCTTGAGTCTGTTGAGTCAATAAAGGACGCCAGGGTATCCTGCAGAGATGGAGTTATAACCCCAGAGTGCAGGCTGGTCTTTGGAACTGGACGGCTTTGAACTTGCGTAAGGAGGTGATGTACACACCTTCTCCTTTTAGTTGTAATGATGCGTTAGCAATGCAGGGGTGCAGGTAATGGAAGCACAAGGAGTTCTGTGCTGAGGCCTAAAGGAGGAGGGTGCTAGCTGGTAGGCAGGGTTAGTCAGGAGAGTGTACCAGCTGGAAGGAGCAGCATGTGAGCCAATAAAGATGTGACGAGTGCTGCCCGGTGCCTTTACACACCCTACAGGTGTTTACATGGTGTAGCCATAGCGATGGTGGAGCAGGTGAGTGTGTGGTGGGCATGAGGGGTGGATCAAATAATAAGTAAGGTCGGAGGCTGCTTGAGTGGAACATTGTCAGTATGAAATACTTATGATATGCACATGCTCTGTGCATGTGTCTGGGCATACACGTTCTTATGTGTCCCTTGCATGTCTACATTCCACTTGGGTCAGGCTAGAGGAAGCCCCTCATATATCCATACATCTACCCAGCTCTTCAGGGGTTCTAGACTGACGTTTTGAAGTCAGAGGCCACCAGGGGACCCCAGCCAACCTCTTAGCTTGCCCACCTATAGGTGACGCTGGCACAAGGCCACACTGGCCAGGTTCTGAGGTTGATGGGGACCTAGTGCAGAAGGCCATAGAGTAACTGTGCCAGCCATGTGATTTTTTTTTTCTAACCACAGGTTCACGCTGGGAGCAAAGCGGCCCTGGCCGCCCTGTGCCCAGGTGACTTGATCCAAGCCATCAATGGTGAGAGCACTGAGCTCATGACACACCTGGAGGCCCAGAACCGCATTAAAGGCTGCCATGATCATCTTACGCTCTCTATAAGCAGGTGTGTATGGGCAGGCCCGGCTGGAGAAGTGATCCGAGTGGAGAGGGCTGCTAGCCAGTCTGGTGAGCTGAGCCAGCACGGCCTTTATGCCTGGTCCAGGCCCAGCCTAAGCACTGGTGCTTACATAGCACTGGTTAGAGCTGGGAGCAGCCTTCACAATTCAGGGCTTGGAGTGCTTTGCTGCCCTCGTGGCAACAGAAATAAGATCTTAAGCTGGGTGGTGCATACCTGTAGTCTCAGTGCCTAGAAGGCTGAGCTAGAGAAGCAAAAGTTCAAGGTTAACCTGAGCTGTGTGGTGAGATCTTATCTCATAACAAAAGCAGCGCCCCCCCCCCATTACACCACCACCCTGCACCTCCCATCAATTCTTTTCTCTCCTCCAGAGGACCAGTTTGATGCACAGCTCACCTTCAGACTAATTTAAAAATGTAAAAACCGCCGGGCAGTGGTGGTGCAGACCTGTAATCCCAGCACTTGGGAGGCAAAGGCAGGCGGATTTCTGAGTTCGAGGCCAGCCTGGTCTACAGAGTGAGTTCCAGGACAGCCAGGGCTACACAGAGAAACCCTGTCTCGAAAAAAAAAAAGTACAAATCTAGTGTAGGCCCCACTTTACAGATGAAACTAGCAAGGTAGAGGATACTTAAAGTTGCATAACCAGGCAATAGAGAGTAAGTGAGCATGCGCTCTCTTCTCTCTCCTCTCTTCTTCTCTTTCCTTCTCCCTTCCCCCACTCCCCCTCTTCCTTCCGCCCTCTCCCCCTCTCTGTCTTCTTTTAGTGTCTGCCAACCTTTCTGACCAATCCCACAGCTGTTCGGCCTCAACAGCTGTCTTTACCAGGGCCCATGACTCTGTCTGGTTAAATCTGGATTTGGAAAAGGCTTTCCTTCCACGGACCACGTGACACTGTGTATCCTGTCACGAAGGTGCTGTGAACACTCAGGCCTCTGCTGGGCTTGGGCCCTGGCTTTTCAATCAGTTCCCACTAGCAGTTGGCCTAATTCTAGCTGAGTGAGATCTCCATCTGCCTTTCCTGCCTGGGCCCAGAGGACATAGCTCAGTTTTGCCACATTCACTGCTAACAGGGACTTTCCACGACCCCCTGTGGATCTGTGTGGGAGAAACCACCCCCAAACCACAACACAGTTAACCCATGCCTGATTGATCTGTTGACTCAGAGCCTTTAAACGTGATGAGAAGAGTTATAAGGTAGCCCCTGTTTGTGCCTGGCCCTAACCAGGTCCCTGTTGGGCTCAGGAATCTTGGGCATGCCCTTGGCTCTGAGCAGCCCAGCTGCAAGGCTGTATTCCGTTGGGCATACAGCGAGGACTCCTCAGCTGCATCTAAACCCTTCTATCTTAGGTACCCACAAGAGCTGTATGAGCCCGGCTTTCTTCTCCCATACACCCAGTCCCTTACTCTCTGCCAGACTGCGGCATGGCTGGTTAAGGAAAGCTTTGCCCGCAAGTAGCCTCCCAGCTTGGCTGGGTTCCTGGGCCCTGACTCACCTCTGGCTTTGTTCTCAAGCTGAATGAGGGCAGCCCTAGGGATGGCAGGGCTGTGGGGAGGCTCAAAGGGTCCTGAGTCAGGAGATTCCCAGAGAGAATGATGTCAGGGATGGTAGCAGGGTGGAGGTCCCCTTTTCCTTCCTTCCTTCCCTGCTCATTTGTTCCAGTCTAGGCATGGATGGAGCCAGAAGGCCACTGCCATGTTGCATTTTGGGAATTACAGCTCCCAGAATGCCGTGTGGCCATGGGGCAGAGGAGAGTATGTAGTCCATGCCACAGTTTCATCTGACTTCAGACAAGTGCTTTACCCGGACCCCAGACTTCTCCAGTCCTAAATCAGGAACTGCCTTGTGATCTTTTTTTTTTTAAAGATTTATTTATTATTATATGTAAGTACACTGTAGTTATCCTCAGATGGACTGGAAGAGGGTGTCAGATCTCTTTTCAGATGGCTGTGAGCAGCCACCATGTGGTTGCTGGGACTTGAACTCGGGACTTTTGGAAGAGCAGTCAGTGCTCTTAACTGCTGAGCCATCTCTCCAGCCCCTGCCTTGTGATCTTAACACGGAGTCATAAAGAGGAGCCAGGCTGTCTCAGTCAGAATGAAACCCCAAGACCTCCCCTCCCACCGCCATCCCCAGTCCTCACACACCAGATTTGGGGGGATTTGACCACATGGCCACCTAGACTAGACCCTCAACCCAACCCTCTTTCTACTGGGCCCACTTACCAGGCCTCTGTCCCTGCTCCCTGCTGTCCAGTCTATTCCTCAAGGCTATGGAACAAACACATCCTCCACCTCTTCAATAGGCTCTGCAGAGGGCCAGCCTAATGACCTGGCTAGAGTGAGGGACTTGGCATTCTTAGAACAGCTTCCTTGCCTCTGGTTGCTCCCACAACCTCAGATACGCAGGGGAGACTTTGCTTCCCTCTAGACTTATTTTCCATGGGGCCAAAGTCAGGCATCCGATAATTCAAGTCAGATCCGATTGTACTATAGATCAGGACCTTCCTCACATCAACCACAGCACTGTCACCACGGGTAGTCTACACTGCCATGGCGGGGTGCTTTGCACAGCCCAACCTTTGCTTCTCCTTTTGTTTAAACACGGGCAGAGCCCAGAGCAGAGCTCACTACACGACCAAGCCCCCCTCCATTCTGATCTGACACCTTGGACCGCTCTCGTGGCACCGGGCGCTTTGTGCCCTCTGACCGTTAGACCACAGGTTTGTGCCATTCTGGACAGGTATTTAGAAAACAATAAGGCAAAACAGCCAAATGGGGGCATCCCTGGTGTGTCATTACTGGAAGTCAGAGCAGGCAGAAGACATGGTGAGCAATATTTTAAAGGGGTCACTCGGGAACCTAGCTGAGTGGCTAGAGCCAAGGCTGTGAGGGAAGGATTGGGCCCCCGGAAGACTGTGGGTGGCGTGAACGGAGGTGAAAGCCCAGAGTCCAGTATGGACATAGTGTTAAATCACTGAGCTGTTGAGCTGGGTATGGTAGCACACTGGGGAGCAGAGGCAGGTGGATCTCTGTAAGTTCAAGGCCAACCTGTTCTACATAGTGAGACACTCAGGACACTCAGGGCTACACAGGAAGACCCAGTCTCAAAAAAAAGAAAGAAAGAAAGAAAGAAAGAAAGAAAGAAAGAAAGAAAGAAAGAAAGAAAGAAAGAAAGAAAGAAAGAAAAAGAAAGAAAGGAAGTTAATTCCCTGAAAAGGAGGCAATGTGTGAGCTTCAACCCCAGTCACAAGACTGAGAGGCCCCAGGAGGCTTCTTGGTTAAGGAACATTATTTCCACACTAACCAGCCTTACTATACATCGCCTGCCAACCCAGGGTCCACACACCCTCCTGGCTTGCCTTTCACAGAGCTACTGAGTGGCAGGGCTGGGCCCATAGCCTTTAGGCCTGCTTACAGCAGGTTTACGATGTTTTTCTCCCTCCTGAGTGGTGTTTGGCTTTTGGTTTCTATGGCGAAGCAGGAATTTCCTAATGGCCTGTTTCCCATCTGGGCTGGGCAGACATCAGTGGTGACTCTGCCTGAGTGGGTGGAGGCAGCAGGAGGGGAGGTGCTCCCCCACAGCCTCCATTTCACCTCCCTGAGAGCCACCCAGGCCCGGGCCAGAGGCTACGGAGGTCAGAAGATGAACAGACTGGATCCCACTGGCTCCCGGCTAGTCCATGTGTGAGGCCTGGCTTGCCTTGCTGTGATCTGAGCCTCCCAGCAGTGGAGGCCACCGTGAGGGAGGAGAGTGTCTGAGCTGCAAGGCCTCTCCTACAAGCTCTGCAGGAATAAGACCAGAAAGGCACGAGGAGGCCACCGGCAGGAAAGGGAACACGGCCCTGCCCCAGGAGGGGGATGACCTGAGCTTGTGGCTTCTGGCTTCAGCAGATGCCACTATGCTAATGGGAGTAGGGGGTTGTTAGACATCACTCTTCTTCCCCCAGCTCTTAGCGCCAAGCCTGACCCCTCCTGTCCCTGGTTCTAGGCATGGGGCGGGGACTGATAAGCAGATATATCTCACCATCCCAATTCCTGCTACAGGCCTGAGAACAAGAACTGGCCCAGTGTCCCTGATGACAAGGCTCAAGCACACAGGATCCACATTGACCCTGAGTCCCAGGTAGGTATAGGTTACTGTTTGCCTGGCCCAGCTGGCTCAGAGTGAACTCAGGGCAGAGGAGGCAAGCATGGCTCACAGACTTCATCTGTAGCAGTGAAATTCTCACACAGACGGTCAGGGGTAAAGTGAAGTAGACCAGTAGACCGCTCCTCTGGGACACGCCTGCCTCTATCCCTTACCCTGGAGGTGGTGAGCACCTGCAGTGGGCTTGACCCAACTCCAGGCTATCCTGCATTCTTGGCTAGGGTGCCTGTGATGGGCTGGGGCTGGGCTAGGCCTTGGCTCAAGATTTCTGCACACAGAACTGAGGTTGACTCCCATACCCAGAGATACCAGATCAAAAAAAGAAATCAACAGGCTTAGAGAGAGATGAGGGTAGGCAGGCGGCAGCCTCAAGCTGTGAGGAATCTTAGGCTGTGGCCACTCCTGTCTTGCACTCCCCTCATGGTCTCTGAGGCTGGAGAGGTCCCTTTTCATGTCACAGAGACGTTGCAGCTGTCACACTGTCCTCACAGAGACAGAGCAAACACGGCTGCTCTAAGTTCTCAATAGTAGCCAAGTGCACCAGATTCAGATACTTAGACCTTGCTCCACACCCCTGGACAAGGTCAATCCTGGGCTAATATGCGATGTAGCTTGATCTAGAGCACTCAACATGAGAGGTGCGGCTTCTGGGCCTGCTTTTGTCTGCTCTCTCCATATGGAAGAAAAAGGACCAGGGCAGAGAGAAATTTCAGGAGGAAGTCAGAGAGGGTTCTCCAGAGGAAGGGTAGCCAAAGCCCAACCCTTAGGACCTAGACAGAAGGGGGTAGGGAGAGGAAATACATTCCACAAGCACCTGCAGGCCCAGGGGTCCCTGCGCCACGGGGTCAGAGATCAGAGCAGTGACAGGGTAGAGTTGGCAAAGGCAGAGGGTGAGGCGAGGTGCAGCTACCAAGAGGCTCTTAGGTTATTGGTCAGGGACTCCGGCTCATCCTGGGAAACATCCGTCTCTTAGAAGCTTGCTTTGCTCTGAGGGAGGCCCTTCAGGCAGGGAGAAGAGGACAGAGCTGGCAGAAAATACAAGCAACAGGGAGCAGAAGGTGGGCGGTCCCTGTGAGCCTTCTGGCCCCTCTCAGCGTCAGTGCTGAAAGGACAGGGCAGACACCTTTGGGAGCCAAGGGAGTCACCAGAGGCTCCAGCCAGTGGCCTCCAGGCCGCTCCCCTATGATGGTTTGAAAGCTGGCGTGGCAGAATGGCTTCCCTTTGGGGTTGGGAGGCTGGGACTGAGAGTGACTTCCAAACAGGGTCTGGCGGCCAGGGCTGCAGAGGGGCTGCTCCAGGCCCCATTCTTTTTCTCACAGTTTTTCTTCAAAGTCCAGCAGCAGCCTTACTGTAAGGGGAGTGAATTTCCACAAACAACAGAGCAGCCCCCCGCTGCTGCCCCCCTTTGTATTTAAAAGGTCGTAGGCTCCATGGGTGGCGACAAAAACACCCTACCCGCCCCTGCAGGGTTGTGTCCCCAGGAGCACAGACACAGGGCTCATTGTCCCCACACTGCCCCCACCTCTGAGTGTGGGGGTGGGGCTGGCTGGAACCCTCTGGGGAGAAGAAAGCTACACTTAGCCCTAGCCAATACAGGGCACCCCTGGCACGCATCCCCAAGAAGAATGGGGAGCTACAGCCTTAGCACCACGTTTTCTACAAGGCCACAGAGGACCCTCTTTCTCAAAGCCCACGAGAGACAGAAAGCACTGGGGCCACCCAGGGAGGGAGAAGCATAGCTCTAAGGAAAGCTTTCTGGAGTAGGGGCGGCTTGAACACCCAGACTGCTGAGAGCTGAGACTCAGCCTAGAAAAAAACCATCTGTTCCTTTGGGCGCAGCGTTCGCCTCTGCTGGAGTTGAGCATCCTATGTCTAGTTACCCCTTTCGATGGCATTCTTCCGATGCAAGTACCAGGCTGTCACTCAGGGCAAGGGGCAGAAGGTTGTGTGGTACGCTGCCACCCAAAGAGAGGAAAAAGAGGAAAGGGAATGCAGGGATTCCCACCAACGGCCATCGAGTGAAGCGCTTGGTGTGGTGTGATCGCTTGGTGTGGTGTGATCGCTTGGTGTGGTGTGATCGGTCTTCTTACTTCATCCCCTACTGAGGAGCCCTGATAACAGCCAGACCATCACATACTCCAGGGTAGGGGAAGAAACAGGTTCAGAGAGATGAAAGAGTCACCAGTCAGTGACAGAACTGCCACTCAAACACACGCTGAGGTCACCACTGAGTTCAGACCTAGAGACACTGCTGCATGGGTGGTCACAGGAGGGGCCACAGCTCACCAATGACCCTGCAGTCCACTCCCACATCCTACTGGGTGGGTGGGTGGGGGATGAGTGAGGACCTCAGTCCTCCCAGTCTCTGGTTCCTGACTCCCATTCCTCTCTTTCCATTGAAGTCTCAAGCAGAGCCCAGCCCCACCCCCCTCCCCAGCCCTGCCCCTACCGACCACAACCCATCTGGTCCCCATTAGAGGCCAGCCCTGCCTGCCTGCCTGCCTGCCTGCCTACCCTGCAGATACATGTGTGAGAGTGCTCAGGTTTCTAGGGGCTTTCACTGGGCCTGATGGGGGCTGGAGTCCTGTTGCTGTTGCCGTTGCTACTGCAGCAGCACCGATGGGCCCCACTTCTCCAGCAAGGCTCTTGCTTTTGTTTGGATTTGTAGGGGGAAGTGGTACCTTAATCGGGATGATTAAGGCAGAGCCTTGAAAGCTTGACCGTTTGGTGCTAGAAACTGCCTGAGCCCAAACTGCTCTCTTTCCTGCTAGGAAAGGTTCTTCCCATTACAGAGTCGAAAGGCGTATGCATATATACATATGTCTTATCACCTAAATGAAGCATTCTCATGCCAACCCAGGTATAGCCACATGGCCTTCCCCAGGATGACTAGCACTGGCTCCCAGTGTGTGTGTGTGTGTGTGTGTGTGTGTGTGTGTGTGTGTGTCGTCCTTACCCATGTATGTGTCTTTAAAATGCACTTGTGAGAGAATGTGTGCCCCTGTTCACATTGCTCTGAGTGTGCTTGTGTGTCTGTGGACTGAGGCGAGCATAGTCTTGGACTCTGCATGGACACAGGCACCCAGGCCCTGGTCAGACCCACACCACAGAGCCCCTACCCTGTCCTTATAAGCTGAGGGGCAAGTTCATGCTACTTTACCTCTAGCCATGGACTCTAGGCTGCTCCTGGGGTGGTGAGGCCCTTGCTTGATCTGCTTCAAGAAAGCTATCTTTTGTTGCTTTCTTGGGGACCAGGAATAGAATGCAAGCCCAGGGGAGCTGACTTCATGGCAACACCCCTGCACTTCAGACTTCCCTCAAATGGGCCTTCGAGAAAGCACCAAGGGCCCTTCCTGACTGTAGGATAAGAGTTCCTTTTTGTCTTTCCAGCCACAGACCTCTTTGCTGGCTGGGCACAATAGCCTGGAAATGTCAGAACAGAGATAGCTAGCCAACATAGAGGCCTGGTATAGCAGGGTGAAGGAGGACAGTCGACAGGAGAGGTCAAAGGTCAGAGGGCCTTGTAGTGCCTCCAGGCCTCACTCTTACAGGATGGCAGCCCAGCCAGCAGCAGGCGGTCCTCGATCTCCGGCTTCAGTCTGGAGGACAACAGATCAGGCCTCGGGTCTCCGTATGGTCAGCCACCTCGCCTTCCCGTCCCTCACAATGGCAGCAGCAATGAGGTCACCCTGCCAGCCCAGATGAGCGCTCTGCATGTGTCTCCGCCCCCCAGGTAGGACAGAGGCCAGGTCTTTGGTGTCACACCCAGATCCATCTTAAATCCTTCAAATCTCTACAGTTCCCACCCTGACCCCTGTCGCTTGATCTAAGAGCCTCACATAAGTTACACTTTGACTTCTAAGGCTGCCGGGACCAAGGCCGGAATTACCATGCCGGCCTTCCATCTCTCCCCTTCCCAGTGCTGACACAGCCAGGGTGCTCCCTCGGAACCGGGACAACAGGGTGGACCTGGGTTCAGAGGTATACAGGATGTTAAGGGAGCCAGCAGAGCCCGCAGCCTCGGAGCCCAAACAGTCTGGATCCTTCCGCTACTTGCAAGGCATGCTAGAGGCTGGTGAAGGCGGTAAGACTCCCAATACCTTACCTCCCCTGTATCCGCTCCCCCCACGGTGCCCAGCTGACCCTTCACCTTCCAACCCCAACCATTGCACACCTTCTAGCCATCCTCTCTGTGCCTTTACTGTGACTGTGCCTTCACCTTCCGATTTCCCCTCCACCACCCCGTGGCTCTTCCTTATCTCATACATACCAGGAACTTCTCCTCTAGGCTTCTGGTCATCAGAGTCCAGAAGCAAGATCCTGCCGAAATGGAGTTCTTATCTCACCTACCCCATCCATGCCACCTGTACTCTGGATTATTTCAGGGGATCGGCCTGGGTCCGGTGGTCCCCGGAACCTCAAGCCAGCAGTCAGCAAGCTGGGTGCTCCACTGAGTGGCCTGCAGGGGCTACCAGAGTGCACGCGCTGCGGCCACGGGATCGTGTGAGTACCCAGTCTGCCCACCTGCACCACCACGACTCCACTTCTGTTCTCCAAGGTCATGCATGGGTAGAGGCTTGTCCTAGAACCTGTCAGTCACCCGTCCCTCTGTCCCCCACAACAGGGGAACCATCGTCAAGGCAAGGGACAAGCTCTACCATCCCGAGTGCTTCATGTGTAGCGACTGTGGCCTGAATCTCAAACAGCGTGGCTACTTCTTCCTGGAGGAACGGCTGTACTGTGAGAACCACGCCAAGGCTCGCGTCAAGCCACCGGAGGGATACGACGTGGTGGCTGTATACCCCAATGCCAAGGTGGAACTTGTCTGAGCTGGGAAATCTTGTCTTGCCTCTGCTTCATCTAATGTCCCCTCGTGGCCTGTGTAAATATATGTCCTCCTGGCCTTTCTAATAAAGTCCCTCTGCTTGCCCTGGAACTAGCTGGTGTCTGGACTGGCAACCTCCAGTACAGGCCATAGCTCCAATGTGCTGTAAGATCAGTTCAGGGGGCAGACCTGTCCCAGACACTAGGTTCAGTGGTCAGCCAGAGAGGTTTCATGTTGTTCCCACGGTCTGGGCTGAGTGGCAGAGTAAGTTATACGGGAGAGCTTTGTTAATCCTAAAGTCTGGTGCTGTAGAGTAACAAGGAGTCTGGCCCGGGTGAGGTCGGGAAAGCTGAGGGCCGAGAATCAAGAGACTGAGGGAGGCAAGAGTTCTCTACAGAGTCAGGAGCTTTGAGAGGAGAGCACGGACCATGAAGGCCCTGGTGTGCCTGTTGTCTGCCTGAGTGGCCAGGGGTGGTCCCTAGCCTCCATGGGCGGTGCCTGCTTCCTGGCCCTGTCTTCCTAAGTCACTCTCTGTCCACACACACTATTTTTCTTCTCCTCTTCCTTCCTCTGCCCACTAGGGGGCAAGCTTGACTTTTCCTTGAGACAAAAGGTAGCCTTTTAGAGCTGACACTGCCTTGCCTTTCCTCCACCAGCAGTTAGAAATTCTACACTCCTTGGATGCACCCCAGTTCACTCGAAGTGAGGTCTGCCTTGCACCTTTTGGTTACATAAACCTATTCAGACTCTCACTTTTAAAACTATAAAAGTTACAGGGTTGATGAACGACTGATGATAGCCTTGATCTGCACCGTCTGGGGAATGATCTACCATTTCGTTTTGGATGAGCGAGTTGATTAAATATACAGTAAGGCAAATCTAAAAGAATAAATGGTGGATGAATGGATGGATGGATGGATGGATGGTTGGTTAGAAGCAAAACAGAATCAACTTGACACTCAAAATGTCCAATAGGAATAGACTAGGGAAGCCCTTTTAAGGCATTCAGCTGGAGTTTCTAATGAAGAGAATTTCCTCCGGTGAGGGCTCCAAATAAAAGGACAAATAGCAACAGATAGAGACGACATCATCAAACAGACAACCACAACATCTAGCAGAAACTGACTGGGGAAGCTGAGGCAGCAACTGGAGTTTCTGAGTGAACGTTCTGAGCTTTAGCGCCTCCCGATGCAGGCCCTTTCATATCATGGGATAAATAGTCATAACGTCTAACCTGCACTGCTAGCTACTCTCACCTCTCTGTCACAGAATTAGAGTGGCAGCCCATTCACAGATTGGCAGGGGGCCCAGAAGGTACTTTGACAAGGGTCTGGAGAGCTAGCTCAGCAGTTAGGAACACTGGCTACTCTTCCAAAGGACCTGGGTTCGATTCCCAGCACCCATGTCTGCTCACGACTGTCTGCAACTCCAGTTCCAGGGGATCTGACACCCTCACACAGGCATGCAAGCCAAACACCATGCTGGGGTCTCTGAAATGGTGGGGAGGAGAGCAACCCTTATTACCCTCATCCTAGAGTCGACTTCTCCATGAACTTAAACAGCACTTAGCACTGGACCACTGTGTCGTGCATTCTGAGCCCAGAGCTGTCCCGGATCCTCAACCTGTGGGCTCTACCCCACTGCTTGCTCTGGGTGAGACACCACCTCTGCTCATTTGTTTAATGAGCCTGAATAATGTCCGTTTGTGCTGCATACTCTGTGCTACCAGAAGGCTGTTATCCGTTCCCACTCTAACCATCTGCATGCAACAAGACCCACCCGCTTCCTCCCTCTCTCCAACACTGAAAGTTTCCACATATTTTTATTTGGTAATTAAAGAGCAGCAGGTAGGAGTCCACTGTCATTTACCGTGTGCTGGCTGCATGTCTGGTGCAGAAGTGACAGCGAGAAACAGTGTCCTTCCCCCTCAGCCCTTTAGAGAAGTTCTCAAAGGAATTACCCTAAACTTTTTGCCCGCTTACTCTGGATTTATTTAACTTCTTATCAATAACTGGTAGGAATTTCCCATACCTCACCTTGTATGTATGTGTGTTATATTAACTTTTGTCCCTGTGTGTTCACAGGATGTGGAAACCAGAGGCTGATGTTAGATGTCTTCCTCTGTTGCTTTTCCAACCTAAGTTCTGAGACAGGGTCTCTCACTGGTCAACTCCCGGCTTCTCCTCTCCCTGCCTCCTCAGCCCTGAAATGATAGCTATACGCCATCGTGCAGGGCTTTTTACATGGGTGTTGGGAACCTGAACTCAGGTCCCCTTTACCAAGTGAGCACCTCCCCAACTGCTTCCATACTTTCATAAAGATTCTTTGCAGCTGGATTTTATTCCCCGGAGCCATGTGCTATTCCCATGACATCGAGTGGCTTTGATTATGACTGAGTTGGAGTTTATCAGTTAATCTCTCCACCTCATTCTTCCTTTACAGACATGTCAGAGGTGTTCTCACTCATTTCCAGTAGTCACTGACTAGGTGTGTTGAGCTCTGGAAAAACAAAGGTCTCTGAACCGTGACTGGGGCGCTCCCTGGATCTAGAGAGCGAGCTGCCATAGAGGACATTCCTCCAGAGAACCCCTGCCCATCCCTGGAAAGTCTGTAGTCCCATCTTTGTGGCCTCCACCCCGTTCTTTCTATTCCTATGCCTCAGGGAACTGCCTGCTTTCTCCTTGAGTCCAGCCTGGAGCTACCTCTGTCCTACCCAGACCCCAGAGGGTGTGAGAGCTCTAGGGTTAGCACCTACTCTAGCTACATGTGCTTTTACATGCATGGGCACACATTCAGGGGTGCACACATGTGTGCACACACTCTTTCCTTCTGCCGTCTTCTTCCTCACTCCGATTCCTATAAGCTTTCACTGGGAAGTGGGTCCTGGAGAACAACTGCCCAATTCCTGCATCCTCACCCTCAGTTCATGCATCCAACTAAATATTGACCAGATATATTATTAGGAAAACATTTTGAACAAGCAGAACATAAAAACTGGAGCTGGAGGTGTAGCTCTACCTGTAGGGTGCTTACCTAGGGCATACAAAATCCTGGGTTCAAGTCCCAGCACTGCATAAAATGGGAGTGGGGGTGCACACCTGTAATCCCTGGATGGAGCGGGGCTTCGGGGAATGCTGGTAGAATCGGATGCTCAGGGCCATCCTTGGCTATGTAGCACGTTCTAGGCCAAACTGGGCTATGGTAAGATACATGTCTCATACACCAAAGTACAAACCATGAACAGTAGTATGAAGGAGATGGGGTTGCTCGACGGAAATGTATATAATTTGCTTTCTAGGAGGGGTCTGGAAGGGCCTCACAGAACGGGCTACATGAGCAAGCACCTGAGGCGGTGGTGGGGAGCACCACTAGCTGGGGAGCAGCACTAGCTGGGGAGCACCGGTTGGCTAGCTGGGGAGCACCACTAGCTGGGGAGCACCACTAGCTGGGGAGCACCACTAGCTGGGGAGCACCGGTTGGCTAGCTGGGGAGTACCGCTAGCTGGGGAAAGTTGCATTACAGGTGGAAGGGGCAGTAGGTGCAAAGGGCTTCCATAGGCAGGGAAGGAAGAGGCCGTGCTCTCGGGCTCTAAGAGCAGTGAGCGACATCTGGAGAGGTGTAAGTGGGGTGGCCAAACAGCAGGTGAGGTCAGGCTGATGTGGGGTGGATATCTGTGTTGACTGTGTTGACTGTGTTGACCTTATAGACATGGGAAAGGATTTTGGCTTGTACCCCAGTGGGCTGGCATAATCTGGGCTTACGGTTTAAACAGGATGGCCCTGGCTGCTGCAGGAAGACTCTACTGTAAGGGGCAAAGGTGGGAGCAGGAAGCGTGACTGTGTCCATCCCTGACTAATTGCTAACTAGCCCACATCCCTCCACCTCCAGAGCTGCCCCAGTTGGGGTCCTCTGCACGGCCTGCCCAGGGTTTGTAACAGCCTGGCCTCCCTGTCTCCAGGAATAACAACATGACGGTGCTCTGATACTTCTGTCTGTTAAATCTTCTGTCATTCCTCATTGCTCACAGACAAAGTCTAAAACCCCAATCCTTGCTCAGAAGGCCAGGTGAGGTCATCCCTCCTCCTCCTCCCTCCTCACATCCCTAGAACTCCGGTGACCAATCTGTGTGCTCAGCACCAAGCTCCCTACAGAGTCTCTCATGCTTCCTTGATCTTCCTCCTGCTTCTCAGAGTGACCAGCAAGCTTTATCTCCCTTACTCCCAAGAACCAAAGAAAGAGGCGAGGGCGAGAAGTATACAGACACTTCCGTGTGCTAGCTTCCTCCAAACAAGGACCATGCCAGGGGGCTGACCCTCATAAGACATGCTGTGTAGCCAAGGATGATTTTGAACTCCTGATCCACCTGAGCCCGATGCTGAGGTTACAGCCATGTACCACCACACCCAGCTCCCTCCGAGTTACTTAATGGAACCAGAGCCCATAAACTGTTTGAGGGTAGTCAAAGGGTGTCTCCATTAAGCAAGAACTGTCCTATATCGCTTTGCCACTGTGGACAGCTGTGTCTGGGTCCCTAACAAAATCAGACATCTTCTCTAGTGTCACTAGTTACAGACCCATTTGGGGCTGTAAGACTGAGGCCTTGTGATGGTTTGTATATGCTCGTTCCAGTGAGTGGCACTATTAGAACTTGTGGCCTTGTTGGAGGAAGTATGTCACTGTGGGGATGGGCTTGGAGATCTTCCTCCTAGATGCCTGAAGATTCCCAGTCTGTTCCTGGCTTCCTTTGGATAAAGAAGTAGAACCCTCAGCTTCTCCTGCACCAGATACTGCCATGCTTCTGTCTTGATGACAATGGACTGAACCTCTGAACCTGTATCAATCAAATGTTGTCTTGTGTAAAACTTGCATTGTCATGGTGTCTATTCACAGCAGTAAAACCCTAACTAAGAGGAGCTTCAATGGTTCCTTACAGGGCCCAGGCTTGGCATCAGCCATGTGTGCTCAGAAACCCTACTAGCCAGGTAGCCAGTGAGTATGTCTGTCTCCCCCGCTACTCTGAGACAGGGACTCGGAGGTACTCCCCTATGCACCAGCTTCTTTACTGGCAGAAGCATCAGTGGGTGGACACTCTGCTGCCTCTGGGCTGTTTCTCTCCTGTAGGCACACAGGAAGCCAGCACCCTGATGTGGAGGAAGGAATTATACTGAATGGTACCTATAATGGGGCTGACGTGCCTCAGGCCCTCCAGCCCTCCCTGTTTAGTTGATCTTATCTTCTATATTCCCTGCATCAACTTGACAGGAAGCAAGATGATCCTTCTCTTGTGTATGATCTCAGAAAGGCTGATGGGCTTGGCATGGTACCAGTCTCTTCCAGCTACTCTCAGCGGCAAGGACAAATCGGATCATTGTTTCCTCCCTGAAGAGAGACGCTTGCTCCACCAACAGCCTAGTGGCTCTGACCAGCCTGCTTCAAACAGGAGATGATCTGTCTCTGATTAGCAAGAGCGGCAGAATAGGTCAGAGCCCAGACTCTCTGATTCAGCACAGACCTGGACCCCCAACCTGCCCAGAACACAGAACAGTGGAAGCTAGGCCTGAGTCAAGGGTTAGACCTTGTATCAGTCAATTTTCAGCTGCTATGACAAAATACTGGAAATGCAAACTTAAAGGGGTAGGGGGTATTTCTTTTGGTTCATAGTTTCCACCCATGGTTGGTTGACTCCATTGTTCTGGGCCTGTGGCAGCATTGTAGATCATGGCGGAGAAATGGAAGACCCTGTTCACTTTATGGTGTCCAGGAAAAAGCCAGAGAAACTGTGTCCCCAAATCCCCTTCAAATGCATGTCCCCAATGAGTTAAGGTCTCCCCTCCTACTTCCTAAAGGTTTCACTACATCCTAATAGACAGATGGCTTAGTGGTTAAGAGCAATGGCTGTTCTTCCAAAAACAACCAGCTTTGATTTCCAGCACCCACATAGCAGCTCACAGTTGTCTGTAGCTGTAATTCCAGGGGCCTTCTTCTGGCCTTTGTGAGCACCAAACACTTGCTTGGTGCAAAGACATATATGCAGGCAGAACATGTGTGCACATAAAATAATAATTTCTAAAATCAAAAAAAAAAAAAAAAGAATCTCACTATGCAGTCCAGGTGGACCTGGAAATTCACTAGGCAGCCTGGGTTGTAGGAATGTGTCACCATGACAGGCTCCTCCATCTTCCCTTCTTGTAGTATATACTATATTTTATATTATACATGCTTGGAAATATACTTGTGCCAGAGTGCTTCCCATATGAATAATGTTCAGGCTCCCTGGATAAAATTTCTGCAACCCCCAGGAGGGTATCCTTGGGGCATTAACTCTGCCTGCTGCGGGTGATAAATCTCTCCATGGTTAACTCCTGGACATGCTTATTTTACTCCAGAGTCAACAAGGTGTGAACAAAATGACACCCCAGGTGTGACATTACCTCTTCCAGGCTGTCTTAGCTAGGGTTGCTATGGCTGTGAAGAAACACCATGACCACAGCAACTCTTCTTAGAAAGGAAAACATGTAACTGGGGCTGGCTAACAATTCAGAGGTTTAGTCCATTATCGTCATGACAGAAAACATGGTGGCATGCAGGCAGACATGGTGCTGTCGAGGTAGCTGAGAGTTCTGAATCTGGATTTGCAGGCAGCAGGAAGAGAGAGTGAGCCATTAGGTCTGCCTTGAGCGTGTGAGATCTCAAAACCCAGTCCTGGTGACATTTTCTCTAACAAGGTTGTATGTCTAAAAATGCCACTCCTTGTGAGTCTATGGGGGTCATTTTCATTCAGACCATCACAAAGTTTCATGGGACTTGTGTTCCTGATCCCAACAAAAGAGGAAGTGAGCAAAGGGAGTTTCCCTAGGGCAAGCACTCCACACTCCTGGAGAAGAGCCCCAAGCCAGGGAGGGGAGCATCTGTCTGAGGCCCTGACTCAATGCTCCTGCATGGCCATCGTGTTCCCCCATGAGTTTTGTGGCTTCTCAGAGTAATACTTCAGAAATATCTTCAAGGCAGAGAGTGACACCTGAGTCATATAGCAGAATCTTAATAAAGAGACAGACTGAGCAGAACAGTATGTAACACTCAGCCACTGTCTGAGACTGCCTCTCCACTGGGAGGTTGGATTATCTCCAGGATGATGCCAATGGCTCAGGAGATGAAACGGTCTCTCAGACCTTCTTAGAGACCTATCAGGGATACTGGAATATAGAAAGCCTCCGAAGAGGTCAGAAACGATGAAGAAAGATTCTCCTTGGTTCTAACAACCGGTTCTGAATTAAGGTTGGAAGAGTCGGGAAGTATTTCTGTCTATCCAAGGAGGTTCCACAGGGAGAGTATGGTTGGTGGATTCTATTGGTTGGTGTTTTATGTTTTAAACAAAAAAGTACTCACATATGTATTGTATTTGTTGCTTTTCTATTGCCGTGAGAAAGAGCCATTACCAAGGCAATTTATAAGATAAAGTGTTTAAATGGGCTCATGCTTTTAGAAGGCTAGAGTCCATGATGGCAAAACAAAGGCTTGGTGGCAGGAAGATCTGAGAGCTCACATCTTAAACTCGAGCAGGAGACAGAAACTGTGCTAGGGATGGTGGGAGACCTCTGAAGCCTCAGAGACTGACTCCATGACTTACCTCCTCCAAGAAAGCCACACCCCATAATGCTTCCCAATCAGTTCAGCCAACTGAGGACCAAGTATTCAAACACATGAGCTTTGGGTGCCATTTCTCATTCAAACCACCACACAAATGTTTTTCTAGTAAAGCCCAAGTGTGGGTATGTAATTTCATAATTTCAGTGTCCTAAAATATTGATGAAAATATAGCTATGTAAACAATTGTGGAGCTTATACTTCACATCTCTCAATCTCTCTCTCCACCTCTCTTTGCACCCCACTCCTGTCTTTACACACACACACACACACATACACACACAATTAAACTATTTTTCAAAAGGAAAACAAAGTGACACATTGGTGGATTCAGCTCTCTCTGATTTCTTTCTACAACAGAGTGCCCCATGCTTTCCCCACCATGATGGGCCAAATCTCCTAAATCATGAGCTAAAATGACCCCTCATTCCCTCAGGTTGCTTTAGTCAGGCACCCTGTAGCAGCAGAGAGAGAAGTCACTGACACAGTCCCCAAAGGAATGCAAGAAGAGCTACAAGCTAGTAGAGTTAGCTGAAATAAATGGAGGGGGTGGGACCAGCAGAGGCCAGATGAGCAGCCTTCAGCATTCATGCAGAGGGCAAGGGAACATCTTCAAACACATACCTCTTGTGAGGATAGTGAGATGACACCGTTGGTGTGTGTGTGTTGGGGGGGGGGAACTTGCTGAGTGAGCATGAGGATTTTTTCTCAGTACCCGGATTTGGTTTTGCTTTGTTTTGTTTTGTTTTCAAGTCAAGTGTGGCTCTAGTCTCATGCAAGTTATACCCCCCCCCATACTATATAAAGTAGGGAGGATCAATGAGATTACTGGTCATCTGCCTAAGACCCTGTCTCCCAGAAATTTAGTGGAGAGTGACAGAGAGGGACACTAGATCTCTTCCTCTGTTCTCCACATGCACAGAAACATATGCACCGCACACACAACACATGCACACGACCACCCTCACAAACACACCATATGCATACAAAAGATAGACAAACACACAAAATTATATATTATATTATTTATGTGTATATATAATTATCTATATTTCATCCCTTGAAATTCTTAAGGGAATAGCAGCCAGATGATATTGGGCATCTACAGCACATCTAAACATAAGAACTAACCTTTCTCAACAGACTGAAACTGCCATTAGAATTTTGAACTATAGAAATGTGGCTGAACAGGAGAGAGAAAGGAGGGTTTGTAAAGCAATCTTCCTATGGGCAGCTTCCCTAAAGTTCCCCTTGTAAATCCCAGAAGGAAGAAAGGAGCCATCTTCAGCCAAAGCCCATGGCTTCCACCCTGAGACTTGTCACCCACTAAAGCTGGGGACTGAAGCAGTGTATATTCTACAAACAGAAAGGACAATGGCAAAGGGATTGCTCAAACTATCATCAGGGAGGGAAGGTAGGAACTAAACCAATCCATTTTAGTCTAGCTGTCAGTGGTGGCACACGCCTTTGATCCTGGCACTCAGGAGGCAGAGGCAGGAGGATCTCTGAGTTCAAGGCCAGCCTAGTCTACGAATTCTAGGATAGCCAGGGCTACACAGAGAAACCCTGTCTCAAACAAACAAACAAACAAATACTAATGGGGCCAAGAGGCTCTCAGCCTGGCTCCCATTAGCGCTATCCAGATGTGCACCAAGAAGTCCTGGGTCACCTGGGAAAGAGCTGGCAGGAAAGTGAGCCCTTAGGGGACACTCCAGGTGTTCTATCCAAGAAAGAGTGGGACAGGGGCTGGGAAGAGGGGAAACTAAACTTCTTCTGACTCATAGCATGTGTTCCTTTAAAAAAAATAATTACATTTTGGTTTATTTATTTAGGAAGGGGCATGCCATAGCACAAATGTGAAGGTCAAAGGGCAACTTGTGGGAGTCTCTCCTTCCACTGTTAGTCCCAAGGATGGAACTCAGGCTGTCCCACTTGGCAGCAGGTGCCCCCTCCTCACCCAGTCCCAGAGTGGGCTCTTTAAGCACTTGTTTCTGTCTGTCCTGGGTGTCCCAACCTCTCTTAGGGAAGTGACCTAGTTAGGCTTCTGTTGTTACAATAAATCAAAAGAAACTTGAGGAAGAAAGGATTTGTTCAGCCTACACATTCAGATCCCAGTCTATCACTGAGGGAAGCCAAGTCAGGAACTAAAGCAGGACCATGGAGGAGTGCTGTTTATTGGCTTGCTCCCCAGTGCTCGTCAATCTGCTCTCTTATACCACCCAGGACCACCTGCCCAAGGGTGGCACTGACCACAGCAGTCTGGACCTTCTCACATCAATCATCAAACAAGGAAATCCCCTACACACACACACACACACACACACACACACACACACACACACACACCTGCAGACCTATATCATGGAGACATTTTTTTTTCTCAACTGAGGCTCCTTCCCTGATGCCTCTAGCTTGTGTCAAGTTGACAAAAAACTAACATGGAAGGTGTATGAACCAAACCAGGGGCAACTCGTGATTTTCCCAGGAGTCATGCCGCTAAACCCACGGTGTTTTCCCATCAGTCCCTGAAGCTAAGCTCTGAAGGTATATTAGCTCAAGTCATGTGAAGCCTCAACACAAGGGTGAGTAGGGCAAGTTAGCTTGGAACAAGTTAACAGGTAAACACTTCTGCTTAAAACATGAAACCAGAACTGGTATCAGGACTGTGGTCCGTCAGCTTTTAAAGCAAGGCTGGAGGAACACAATAGTGATCAAGAGCACTGGCTGTTCCCACGGAGGACCCAGGTTGAGTTCCTGGCACCCACAAGACAGCTCACAACCATTTGTAACTCCAGTTCTAGAGAGTCTGATGCTCTCTTCTGATTTCCATGGGCACCAGACATGCAGATATTATACATACATACATCTAAGAAAAACTCACATAAAAGTAAATAAATCCTTAAAGTAAGGCTTAATAGGCTTCTTCAGGTTTCCCAATGATATTGGCGTCTTAAGAAACCAGGGACAGAGAAATATAGGTTCCTTTAGGGCTGTGTGTGAGTGATAAACGAAATTACATAAAATACTCATCCTAATTTTTCTTTTTTAAAGATTTATTTATTTAATGTATATGAGTACTCTATAACAAGAGGGCATCAGATTACAAGTATAGATGGTTGTGAGCCACCACGTGGTTGCTGGGAATTGAACTCAGGACCTCTGGAAGAGCAGCCAGTGCTCTTGACCGCTGAGCCATCTCTCCAGCCCTCATCATATTTTTCTAATCACTATGCTTTACTGGCAAATCTTCCTGGGGTAGTAATTCCAATGCTGTCCTGGATTTAAAGGGTCCCTGTGTCCCACTTAACTCTAAGTTATTTGCCTTCAAGTGGGAGGATCTGAGACACTGCGTGACCATATTCCAACAGGGATTCAATTTCTCCTAATAAAGGACAGGACATATCCCCTCCGCTCAAGCTCAGGGAACACCTAAGGGAAGAGGGCAGAAAGACTGTAAGAGCCAGATGTTGGGGAAAACAGCTGCAAAGCAGTGCCTCCTGGACATGAAAGATCCTCTGCACACCTGACCTCATAGCTGCTGTGGCTGCCTGCACAGGACCTGTGCTGGATCAAGCCAGTTAACATTCCAGCACAGATGAAGGAGGGGTTCACAAGCCCTACCCCTAGCTGAGGAGCTCCCGGCATTTGATGGCTGCTAGGGGAGGGAAGGTGAGTTTTCTTCAGGGATAGGGCTTCTGGGAGATTGCCTATGCTTCCAATGGATGGCCCTATATCCAGGAACGTAGGGATAGCACTACTTGGATTCAGTGAGTTTAAGAGGAAGACCTAAGATTTAGAAGGGAATGTGGTGAGGGGTCTGGGAGGAGTTGGAAGAGAGTAAAGGAATGGGTATGATTAAATTACCTTACATACAAACTGGGCAGTAGTGGTGCACACCACACCCAGAAGGCTGAGGCAGGTGTATCTCTTTGAGTTTGAGACCAGCCTGGTCTACAGAGTTCCAGGACAGCCAGGGCTACACAAAGAAACCCTGTCTTGAAAAACCAAACAACAAACAAACAAAACAAAACAAGTAAAAAAACAAAACAAACAAACAAATAAAACAAAAACCATTGCATACCTGTATAAAATTCTCAACAGAAAAATTACATTTTAAAAAGAACTCTCAAATCTTGAGCAAGACTGAAGATAATTCATTCTGGAACATGAACTTTGTTACCATATGTAGACGAAATACTGAGTGAAAGTCAATCTAAGGAGACCTGAGATAGAGACATAGTAACAGTCTTTAACCTGTTGATTGCAAAGGGCTCAAAGACATCCAAGGGGAAGGCACAAGTGTCTAAAGAAATGGTAAAAAAAAGCACCTGTTCTAGTTTGTTATCTGTTGCTGTGATAAGCACCATGATCAAAACAGCAACTTGGGGAGGAAAGAATTTATTTCATCTTACAGGTTCATGGAAGCCATGTTATAAAGCCTTCAATAAACTCAAGAAGTCTGGAGAACGACACTGTATTCAGTCTTCCAGACAAAAACAAGCCACTTGATTGATACTTTCATGAACAAGAAATTGCAACAAGTGTATCCGAGCAGTTGTTGGATTCCTTAAGAAGGATAGTAGTTTATTTCTCTAAACCATTAGTTCCTGTGTGATAGGGCTGGCCACCTCGTTTGAGGACAGTCGCTACAACTTTCCTTTTCATTAAAGAGGTACAAAAACTGTAGAGCACTGACAGATCTGGTACCAGGTCTCTACTGTTCTTGACACAAAAGGCCATCTCTGTCTGAAAAACAGCTGAAGGTTACAGACCAGACTCTTTCCATCTCACTTCCAAGACCCTCAGCCTCAGCAGTCACTCTGCTGCCTTTATCATAAGAGCCTCCAGTGCAGTGGTTCTCAACCTGCGGTTCATGATTCCAATGGCCCTTTCACAGGGGTAACCTAAAACCATCAGAAAGCATGGATATTTATATTATGATTCATAACAGTAGCAAAATTACAGATATGAAGTAGTAACAAAAGTGATTTTTATGGTTAGGATCACCATAACCTGAGGAACTGCATTAAAGGGTCCCAGCATTAGGAAGATTGAGAACCACTGCTTCAGTATATGACTGCCTGGAAGGGAATGGCTCAGCATACTCTAGCAGGCAGCCTTTATGAGATGCTGGAAGGTGTGGTCTGTAGACAGAAGCAGCAATATGGCCATAGGGTCTATCTGTGGCACCAGCTTCTAGGCCACGGTGTGCCTAGGAGTTCAGTGACTCAGCAGGTGACCAGGTGGTATCTGGCATTTGCTCCCAGATCTAGGCCAGTTCCCTGACTCAGAACCTACTGCTTTAAGGCAAAGCCAAGTATCTTTCTGGAAGAACCAGTCAATGAAGCCAAGAGTATACACTACTGTGGTTTCCCCCAGTTGCTTCCCATAGGGGTCTAAGGTTTTTCACCACAGCAACTCTGATGGGGGTGATGGTAGGGGTAGGGTGAGGGTAGAAGTAGGGATAGGGAGTAGGGGGAGAACCAGCCCTCTTGCAGATTGTGGAATAGGAGCTGGTGTCCATGCTGGAGCAGAAAACTCATCCTGTTCTCTGTTACTATTTGCTTGAGAAATGTCCCTCACAGGCTCACGTTTGAACATATGGTCTTCAGTTTGTGATGTTGTTTGGGAAGGTTTTGAAAACTTTGAGGCAGGAGGCACAGTAGAGGTGGGTCCTTGGGGGAATTCCTCTGAGGTCTCTAGCTCAATCTTCCCACTGCCTCACACTCCGGCCTGTGTGGCTTCCTGGCAGATGCTCTATGCTCTATTCATGAGTAAATGGACAATGGACTATATGCTCTGATTCATGAGTAAAAATAAACCTGTCTCTCTGTCTCTCTGTCTCTCTGTCTTTCTGTCTGTCAATCTTGGTTTTCAAGACAGGGTTTCTCCGTTTAGTACTGGTTGTCCTGGAACTTTCTCTATAGACTAGATTGGCCTTGAACTCAAAGACCAACCTCTCTTTGCCTCCTGAGTGCTGGGGTTGAAAACATGCACCACCACTGACCAGGGGAAATAAACCTCTCTGAAGCTACTTCAAACAGGTATTTGGTCACAGTGGCATTAAAAAAAAAAACAGTAAGCTCCATTTATAAGAACTAGATAATAAATGAAGTTCTTAGACAAACAGGTGCAATGAGTCCCTATAAAAAGAAAGTTTCTGGGGTGTCCTAAATGTAATCACAAGGTCTAGGGAATAGAGGGATGTATCAGACAGCTTTCCATCCCTATAACAAAACATCTGAGATTATTTACAAAGAGAAAAGGTAATTTAGCCTCACAGTTTGAATGATTCAGTCTATGTTGATTAGACTTAATTTTTGGGGCCTGTAGCAACATTGTGTTGGTGTGTAGCAGAGCAAACACATTCACACCAAGCAAAGGAGCAAAAGAGAAGTAGGAAAGACCCTTTGAGAGCATTCCTCCAATAATCTAAGGATCTCCTGTAAGGCCCATCTCCTAAAGGTACCACCATCCTTTAACAAGGCAATCCCAGGGATACATAGCCTGCAGGAAATGTTTAGGATCTAAACTATAGCAAGGTGGGGAGGAATAATGGAAATCAGTCAGGTACTACAGGTAAAGCCAATGAAAAGACTATAGGGCTAGAGGGATGGCTCAATGGTTAAGAGCACTCCCTGTGCTTGCAGAGGACCAAAGTTCAGTTCCCAGTCAGGATGCTGACACATTGAATATAATTCCAGATTCAGAGATTCCAGACCCTTCTTCTTGTCTCCCTCAGACACCCACACATATGAGCACATACACAGCATCTCTCTCTGTCTCTCTGTCTCTCTGTCTCTCTCTCTCTCTCTCTCTCTCTCTCTCTCTCTCTCTCACACACACACACACACACACACACACACACACACTGAAATAAGTTTTTTAAAGGTTATGTTAAAATTTTGACTTAAGCCCCATCCTTGGCCACTTTGCATTGTTATGTGCAATTATTCTGGCTTCTTAGATCTGCTTCAGCTGTGTTGATTGTAATTGTCTGGCCTGTTAGCCCTGATTCTCCCTATATAATACCCTCCCATCCCAAAACAATTTTTCCCCTTCACATTATCCCATTCCTCATACATACATCCATTGTTGGTTCCAGGTCTTGGGTTTTCAATGAACAGAGAGAGCTACACAATGTGTACCTCACCATCGCTTGGTCCATATCAACAGTGCTTTCCTTCCTAAAAGTTAAAACAAAAATACTCTTCTTATCTGTAGACCCAGTGAATATATTTCCAACTGCTCCCTAGCACTATTGATAGTGTTGTGTGGGGTCTCTGTGACCACCCCAGCCCGCAGAGTAGCAATCCATCAGAGGCAAGAAGGCAGTAGCTAAGTAGCCGATGTTGGTCTATTAAGCACAGCACAACTTGGTGAAATTTTTCCTAGTGATAATTAACAATCCATGTGTACAATAAAGCTTAAGACATGATGACATCAAAACTCTTTGTAAGGTGCATGTGACATCTTCCATCAAGATAGGTTCTGTAGATTTACAAACTCATTTTAAGGGTCTGGAGGAAGACCTGGTGTGGTCTCAGCCAGACAGGCTATTAACCATGCCCACTCCCAGCCTTCTGGGTAAATAACAGGCTGTGCAGCCCTCCCTTTGAAGAGACAATCCTGTGGTTTAACATTCTTGGTTCCTCCAGTGCTTATCTGTGAGTACAAGAACCTTGTACCTCCCACAGTGTAGGGATATTATTCCAGTCCTTTTTCTAGCTAAGATCTTGTGATAATTAGCTTTGTCAACTTGACATAACCTAGAATTGCTTAGGAAGAAAGTCTCAGTAAGGAGTTGACCATATATATTGGGTTGGCCTGTGGACATGCCAGTAGAGGATTGCCTTAATCAAGTTAGTTTATGTGGGAAGGCCCACCACAGTGTGGGCGACACCATTCCCTAGGCAGGGAATCCTGAACTGTATAAGAGCAGGCAAATCAAGCTGAGCATAGGGGAGAAAGCACGCATTCATTTCTCTCTGCTTTTGACTGTGGATATGACTAGTTGTTTGAAGTTTCTGCCTTGACTTCCCCACAATGTGAGACTTCCACCTGGCATTGTAAGCTGAAATAAACCCCCTTCTCTCCTGAGTTGCTTTTTGTTGGGGGTATTCATAAGTAAAACCGTATTTGGTAGAAATAACAACAACATGGAAGCCATTGTCCTCAGTATCCTTTATTAACCATGGCTCTGGTTGAATGTCTGTTCTCCAAAAGAAAAATCATGCTGGAATTCAATTGCATCAGAATGGCCACAGGAGGTGGAACTTTAAGGGAACAAAGGTCATGGTGCTTTGTTTTGTTTTGTTTTAGCTTTCTTGTCACCCTGACAGAATGCCTGACATAATAAACTTAAAAAGGAAAGTATTTATTTCTGACTCACTGAGTCAGAAGGGTCAGTCCATCCTGGTAAGGAGATATCATGTGATTTTCCTGGAGAATTATGAAGAAATATTTGTTTACCCCAGATAGGAGACTACCAACAGACCAAGTCCCTCTTGATGTACCAATGAAGACTGGCAACCGGCAAAGGGCCCTCATAGGTTTGTGTAGAACAGCTAACCACATATGAGCTGGGTAGTATCAGATTCTAAGCTGTATTAGAGGCTAATCAGCAACTCATCATAGAACAGAGGTAGTAGTAGGTTCCAGCTCATGTCTAATTGGGTCAGCAGGGTATGTGTATGTCTGTCAGCCATGGGAGGGTCAGACACCAGCTCAGGTGTGCCAGCAATCCTCCCTCTGCTCAGACCGGTGGTCTCATGAGGTAGTTCTCTACAAGCAGCTGATGGGATAAAAATACTCAGCCCTGACTCCCAGATGGGTTAGCTTCCTGGGTTGATACTAGCCAAATATAATACTGCCAACACATCTTAGAGTGAAGGGACTCCTCCTAGCATACCAGCATAGACCCACTTTGGATTCATTTTGTGTAGAGGGGAAATGGACTGATCTACACACCCTTTGTCAACACCTGGCAAACAGCTGAGCTGATGGACTCTTGTTTAGCTCTCACGGCGTCTATGTATCCCAGAGTGGCTTTTAGTGGAGGTAGATCTATGATATTCTGCCTCCTACTTTACCCAGAGGGACCAAGCTCCATTCTCCCATAGCATGGAGGGTGTGATGAAGCTGAGGCATGTGAAGAGGGTGAGGCAGTTGCTCCTGCTGGTGAAACACAGAAAGGGACACTAAGAAATGCAGTAATCAAAAACAACCGTTTGAGTTGGCTACAGAGGTGTGTGCCTGTAGTCCCAGCTATCTGGGAGACTGGAGTAGGAGGATCCCTTGTGCCCAGAGGCGTTTAAGACCTGCCTGTACATCTTAGCAAGATCTATATCTACACAGTTGGTAGAATGCTTACCCAGCACCCACAAAGCCAAGCGTTGCACAAGTCAGGCGTGGGGGTGCACATTAATAATGCTTTAATAGCATTGCTATTTTAATGTTAGTCAAATAATATTTAAGAATTTAGTTGGTTATTAATATTAGTATTTAACAATTGTAATGATATGTTTGGTGTGGGTTACAAATGCCAAAAGAGTTTTTTGACACAAGGTCTTCCCATAGCTCAGGTTGGCGTGGAACTCACGATCACCCTACTCTGGCCTACCCATTGCTGGGATTATAGGTATACACTACATGTTTGACAACAGTGCCAACATTTGAGACAGGATGGCATTGCTTACTAATTTGACCTCGGGTTCCAAGAGGGCTCCTGTGCACGGCATGGGCACCGACCCTGCAGGCTGCCAGGCCCAGGTCAACTCCATGTCTTGTGGGGACTTCATCTTCATTCTGTGTGGTGACTTCATCTTCACTGCTCACTCGCCTCAGTCCTCCAGTCTTGTTCTTTGGGAATCATTATTCAACAAAATAAACCGCTAGTTCTTGTCTCTGGTTATGTTTTGTTAGCAATTTCAGGTGGAAGAACAGCACCTAATAAGATTCCAACCACAACACACCACTCAAGCATTTCAGAAGTAAAGAAACCCTGTGAGTTCTCTCACTGGATTAATAATCACAGATCCAGGCACAGAGGTGCACAGCTTTAGTCCCAGAAGAAGGCAGGGCTCTGTGAGTCAAGGCTAGCCTGGTCTACATAGCAAGTTCCATGACAACCAGGGCTACATATGAAGACCCTGTCTCCAACAAACAAAAGTAAAAAGCAGAAGCTAGTGTTGTCCTGACATTTTAGGAGGCGTGCCTTAAATGACAGAAAAAGAAATGTCGGTTGTAAGTGGTGGGAAGCCAGCCTAACAGTAGGGGTCGGACGGGAAACTTCCAAAAACAAAGAAAAAAGCAGAAGTCTCCCTTAGTGTCTTGCCAGTGTCTGAAGAGACAACACTTTGTGCAAGTGTTGGGCTACTCAGCCTGTCAGTCTCACCAGGCCTGTGGAGCCCTGGCTAGTGGCGCCCAGCTCTAGCCTGGGCTAGTTAGTACACCGTGCTCCCGGGACCTTAGATGTGGATACTGAGAGAGAAAAGGCAAACCCGCCTTTGGTTACCCTGCCAGGTCTGATGGCCAAATCTCACCAGTTTGTCCTTTCTCTGTCCCTTCCTCCCTGGGTTCCTAGACTAGAATGGGCCTTTCTGCAGATAGAAGGCCTTTCAGTCCAAGAAGGCATTGGCACCATGCCGCAATAAAGTGCCCCGAGAGTGCAAAAGGACAAACACCAGAGTCCAGGCGTGGTGACTCCTCTATGCTCCCTCAGTGGGCCGGCTTTCCTCTGGTGTGTCTATAGAGGTCACAGGGAATCTTCCAAAAGGACACTGGGACGACTCAGAGGCCAGTGATCCAGCTCTTTTAATCCAGGGCGCGCCTCTGACTCAGCGTGACCTCGCACATCCTTTGCTGGCTTCCAGGTCCAACAGTTGCCTCTTTGCAAGGTGAGGATCCTGCTTTTCCAAGGACGCTTTTCGGTCTCCCGCTGTCCCGTGAAGGACTACAGCCGTGCTAAGGTTCATTAGTGAGCTCCCACGCTGGTGTGTGTGTGTGTGTGAAGAGGTGGCGCTCCTGTCCCTAACAGAGGTCTCCTGGGAGCGAGTGCAGACCTGATTAACTGTCTGGTGCGCCTGCCTGAGCTCAGTCTCTAGGCTGGGGGATAGTGAAGCAACTGACTCCTGCCCCGGGCTAGGCCTGGCTCTCCGGACGCTCCTCCTTGTCGCTCACCCTCCCACGTGGGGCCGAAAAAGCCGGAGCTCCGGGCAGCACGCGCGCGTTGTCCGGCGAGCCGGGGCGGGAGGCCTGCGTAGAAGGCCGCTGGGTGCAGGGAACGGAGCCGGAGGCAGAGTAAGCTCGAGAGCTCCGCCCACATCGGTGGAGTGCAGTGGCCTTTCGGTGCCTCGCAGCACGGGGGTGTGGTCCAGAGGACTCGCCTTCCCAGAGCTCCGTGCCAACCCCTGGGAGTTTTGCAGCACCCGCAGCGCCCGCCGTTTGCGCTCAGCTACCCAGGAAGACCCCGGGAGCGCACGGTGATCGCTAGACCCATTTCTCCCCACCCAAATCCCTTGTGCAAGCTGAGGAGGAAAGGCGAGAAGCATGCGGGACTACGACGAGGTGATCGCCTTCCTGGGCGATTGGGGGCCCTTCCAGCGCCTCATCTTCTTCCTGCTCAGCGCCAGCATCATCCCCAATGGCTTCAATGGTATGTCAGTCGTGTTCCTGGCGGGGACCCCTGAGCACCATTGCCTGGTTCCTGACACTGTGAACCTGAGCAGCTCCTGGCGCAACAACAGCATTCCCTTGGAGATGAAGGACGGACGACAGGTGCCTCAGAGCTGCCGCCGCTACAGACTGACCACCATCGCCAACTTCTCTGCGCTGGGGCTGGAGCCGGGACAGGATGTGGATCTGGAGCAATTGGAGCAGGAGAGCTGCCTGGATGGCTGGGAGTATAGCCAGGATGTTTTCATGTCTACCATCGTGACAGAGGTAGGTGGTAGTGCCTAGCTGGAGCCGGACATTGGGAATAAAGACTCCATTGCATCCGTGCCCCCCAACAGCCCCTGGCAGTGCCTGGGTTAATGTCACATACTGTCTCAGAGTTGATGAATTTCTGTGTGGCATGGAGGGAATGAAAAAGAGTGTTGTCACCAACTGCCTTTTCCTTTCTGAGTTTCACAACAGATAGAGTTTCCCAAGAGCCTCCATGCTTCCCTGGGCAGGCCAAACCAGACTGTCTTGATTTATAGTCATAGCTATTTCCTTGCCACAGAGAAGGGCTATGGTGGTCTGTTGATCTCAGGTATGGACACAGGGAAGGATCTTGGGACAGAAGGGCCTCTGGGTTGAGGCCCGGCTTTCTCCAAAAGGAGGCAGCAGCCCCTTGACACTGGTTGGATGCAAGGAGTCAAAACTAGAACCTTGTCTTTGGACACTCAAGGAGAGACCAGTACTTCGGTGGGAAGTGCAAGCTGGTGAGCAGGGGCTTCAGCTGAGACCACTTACTTACCTCTAAGTGATCTGGGAACGGGTTCCCTAAGTCACCAGAATCTGAATGTGGACCTTCTACTCCCTCTTAGTTCCCTGCTGTGTATTTGCTGAGGACCAGTTGATAATAGATCAAGACTCACTGTTTCTGGGAAGAGCATCACCCAGAACTGATTTCCTGCTGTTGGTCAGGCAGGGAGAATATCTGCCCTCCCACCACTGCTTGCTTCTCTTCTGTCTTTTTCCTAAGGTGGGTGGAAAAAAACAAACTAGGTTCCTCCCAATGAGGTCTCTGGGAACAACAGCCTCAGTTTCTTATCTCTTTTCCTCAGCGCTACAGAGCAGTCAACAGAAAATGTGTCTGGCCCCAGGATGTAGACAGCTAGGGTGTGGGTCCCACCTGCAGAGCCCTGATGCCCGTGGGCACACCAGCTGTGTTGTTTGGGTACATAAACTCCCTTCTCTGTGTGGAATAGCTAGATCTGGATATACTGCAGGAAGGAGCAGCAAAATGGAAAGTGAATCTGGAGCTAAGAGACAGTCTTGTCTAGCAAAAACTATGGCTGGTTCTGGGAATAAGAGCCCTGTTGATACCAAAGGTGGTGTTCAGGGGAGGATCAGAGGCCAGAGCAGCCTCTAGGACCAGCTTCTGGGTATTCTGAAAAACTGACTACATTTTGAGGACTGTGAAAATAGCAAACCTAGGGTTTATGTTTTTATTTTCTTCTTTTGAGACAAAGCCACAGGATATAGTTTTGTCTAACCTGTAACTCACTGCATAAGCAAGGCAGGATGGCTTTGAACTCACAGGGGTGAGTTCTCTTGCCCATGCCTCCGAAAGTGAACTACAGATAAATATCAGCTCTCCAAGCCCCTTGTCTTTGAGTTTGATCTAGCTGCTATGAAAAGCAAGATTTGAGAGAAAACTACGGAAGTCACTACTACAAGAGAACATCTAGTCAAGGGTGGCAGCTGTAGAAGATACCTGCAGGGCTCATGGAGAGTGACAACCTCTGGGGTCCCCTCTGGGTCCCTCACACTAGCACCCAGATGGTCTTGGGTCCAGCTGTGATCCCCTAGCAAGGACTCACAACACTTACCCTGGCCCTGGGGCATCTAAGACTGGGAGTTTATCCTTCAGATCTGGAATTTTCCCTGCATCTAAGTTGGGAGGTTGGCTGCAACCTTCACAAACAGTGAGTCTAACCTGGTGCTGTCCTCCTCCCAGGTGATTTTGTTTGCCTGAGGATATAAAGGGCAGAGAGACTACCAACTCAGAGTTCATAGGTGCCCCTCTGTGCTGTACCCAGGGACCTATGGGCACACCTAGTGGCCCCTGTCTCAAATGCGCATGTGTGCACACTGTGACTTGCTTTGCTTGGCAGCCCTTTTCCTCCTTGCTTGCTTTTGGGGTTGGTGGGAGTTAAAAGGAGAGGGGCATTGGCAGCTGACAAGAGAAGGGAAGGAAGCAAGAAACGGGATGCGTGGGGTGGAGTGGCTCCCCAGGAGGACGGGGCAGTAACTCGGAGTCTGAATGGCAACTAAGCAAAACAGAAGCCAAACAAGTATTGAGGAGACTGCGGAGAAGACAGAAGCCCTGTGCATTACTAGTGGGAATATGCCACTCAGTTTCAGTTACTGCAACAAATTGCCCGACACGAGCAATTTATAAAGAGACAAGGTTCCAGCCTATGATCAGTCAGTTCTGTCTCTTTGGGGCCTGTTGTGAGGCTGCCCATCCTGACAGGAAGTGTGCGCTAGAGCGAAGTAGCTTTCCTCATGAAAAAGGCACATGAGAGAGAGAGAAAGAGGAAGAGCCCAGGGTCCTAACATCCCCTTCAAAAGACCTAGCTTCCTTCCAGCCGGCCTTACCTCTTACAGTGCCCACCAGCTCACGGAGCCTTTAAGCTGGGAGCCAAGCCTTCAATAAAAGTCTTTAGGTGATGACATTTGCTGGATGAAAGCTGAGTCCTTCTTCCCATAGTTGCATTACCAGGACTCTGAGAACAAGACATGTGTCACAACCCAGGATGACTTAGCCAGTGACAGGGAGCAAAATGACCTCATCCTTACAGGCTGAGCTCAGGGCCTCTGACAGGGCCTTACACCCTGGCTGACAAGGATGAAAGGACCATCCTCAGAACATACACTGCCTACCTCCAGCACCCTGACATCCTCCAGAAGACAAAAGCCCATCCAAACTGTCCCAGGACCTCTCCACATGAGTACAGGATAAGTCCAGAGAAACGCCTTCCATGGATGCCAGGAGATAGGAATCTGGTATCTGGATTGTGACTCACATGCATATACCTGTCCCTGTGTGCTGTTTCTGCACATAAGGTCATTTCCTTCCCTAGGGGCTGTGTGTGAGGTGCAAGCCATTCATCCTGGTTAGTAAGAACCTAATTTGCTCGAGTGGTGGCTCAATGGTTAAGAGCCCCAACCACGGATCCAAAGGTCCTTGGTTCAGATCCCAGTGACTGCCTGATGTGGGCTGGAGAGATGGCTCAGTAGTTAAGAACACTGACTGCTCTCCCAAAGGTCCTGAATTCAAATCCCAGCAATTACATGGTGGCTCACAACCATCCATAATGAGATCTGATGCCCTCTTCTGGTGTGTCTGAACAGCTACAGTGAACTTAGATATAATAATAAATAAATCTTTGAGAAAAAAAAAGAACCTAGTTGTTTAGAAAGTACAGAATATTTACATACACCCTTCATCTAGCATCCTCTGACTTCAGCAACTTATTTGTTGTTTTTTCTGAAACAGGGTTATATACAGCTCAGGCTGTCTTGAAACTCACTGTGTCATCCAGGTTGGACTCCTCTTGACTCTGGCCCCCAGGGCAGCATGTGCCACCACACCCAGCTCTGATGTTATCAGTGTAAATTACCCATAATGCACTTATCAAAATCAGGAAATTAACATTGGCCAAAGTTCCAGTGGTGTCCTCTTACTGTTTTCTGATCCAGACCAGTATCCCACTATACTTAGGTGTCACGTCTCGGTCTCCATCGTGACAGCTTTCCAGCCGTTCCTGATCTTTCCTGAACATGATGTGCTTCATGTGTTGTTTTGATAGATCTCTGTCAGCTTAAGTTTATGTAATTTTTCTCATGATCAGATTGTGCTATGCAGTTTTGGATAAGAATGTAACAGAAGTGTTATATATTACAGGCATCCAACTGGGTATATAATGCTGGTAATATGTGATTGCCAGTGATTTGAACATCAGTCATCTGGCTAAGTTGGTGTGTGCTGGATTTTTCCACTATTATTGTTATTATTTTCCCTTTCATAGTTAATAAATATTTGAGGGGAGACATTTGGAGATAATACAAACTTTTAACCCCCTAAGTTTAATATAGATCTTTAGACAGTGACTAAAATGACTAGTATTGAAGTATTTGCCTAGTGGCAACCTGAGATTATTCTGAAAACAAATGCTTCCCCTCAGTAGCCATTTATTTTTGTGTGTATTTCATCATCCATATATATTTATTCATACATTTATTCATATAGGCATGGGCTCACACCTTATTTCATCTAATCAGTTAAGTCTAATGCTATCCTCAGTATTCTGTAGCTCAAGCTATCTGACCTTGGACCAAATTACTTTCCACGTTAAGGAAAAAGAATATAAAAATACAAGGTGAGGTTTTTCTGTTTCTGGACTCTGGTCTAGAAGAGTTTGAAATGACCCTGGGAGAGGAGTGTGAACCCTATGTAGTAACTAAGTTACCCATAGGGGGGTGTCTAGGCAGGAACAGAGAGAGGCAAGGAAGTGTGGGCTTTGTGATGGGGAGGTTGTGTTGGGAGACACAAGGCAAGGAGACCCACACAAAGCTCTATCTCTAGGGTCCTGAGTTCATCTTTCAGTGCTATACCTGGGCAAACTCAGATGCCTCCTACCCTTGGACTGAAGGAGCAGGGAGGCCAGGCCAGGCCAGGGCCTGGGCGTTACCTTCTCTTGCCTGCTTTCCTCACAGAACACCATTAGGTGGTCTTGACCTTAGTTTGCAAATTAGAAACACTTAGCCTCATATGGCCCAGACCCAGATCCTCCTGGACTTTGTGCTTCACGGACCTCGAGGGAATCCTGTGTCCTAAGGGCCAACCTGCTCAATAGACCCTGCAGTAGCCTAAGATGGAGCTGCTGTCTGGCCATGACTACATTTGTCCTCTTCTGTCCTATATCCCTGGGAGCCTGGGGATGAGGTAGTTGTGGGTGTAACCACTCACTCAGATAGATCCTGCAGCAAAGGGTCTGTGTCCCCTGGAGGCACCAGCATTGTGCCGCCCTTCCTGGGACCAGGACACTGATGTTACTCATTCTCCCAAGGTAGGCCGAGTTTCCAGAGGAACATGGTGAGCCCCATTCCAAACTCACAGGGGGCTTCTGGGAATCAGAAGTGAACAGAGACACTGACTAAACCAGTATGGGGCCGGCCATTCCAAAGACTTCATCTTGTAGATGACCTTAATACAGACTATTTCCTCTGGGGGTCTAGGTGGGCCTGGCCAAGGGATAGACCTAGAGTAAAGTAGCAGGCATTTTGCTTCTTCCTTCCCTTGTTACTGGTGTTGTTCAGTAGAGCCTGTCAGTCCTAGCGAGCCACTCATCCTGATAAGTGAGTACTGACGAAAAACAGGAAAAGGAGATTATTCAGTGAGGCCACATTGGGAAGAGGAACAAGAAGTCCTGAGACAGCCAGGTGCATACCTTTAATCCCAGCACTTGGGAAGCAAAGGCAGGCAGATCTCTGTGAGTCAGAGGCCGGCCTGGTTTACAGAGCGAGTTCCAGGACAGCCAGGACTACACAGAGAGACCCTGTCTCGAAAAACCAAAGGGAGAGGGGGAGAAGTCCTGTGACACATCCACTCAAAGTCCACCAGTGGGGTTCTTCCATGAGGCTCAGGTATAAGCAGAGGGCAGGGGTCTGCTCGGCTGAGGAGTCCTGGTCAAGGCGTGGTCCTGCTCATCAGCACTGCCTGGACTCCAGGCTCTCCTGCAAGCTGGACAGACCGGTTGTCAGAACTGGGTGAGATTTAGTCCCAGAAGCCAAGTAGGCCTTCTGGCTGACACCAGCATCCCAGCCCTTTTCTTCTGCCAGGAACTCCTAGGAAAATTACAATTTCTGCAGGTCCACTGTTTCAACAGTCTGCTATAGTCTTCTGTACTATGGTTAGGCCACGATACTGCTTGTGGCCAGGATGAGACACTTGTGCCCTCCCTTGAGTCATTAGAATAAAACAATGGACCCTGAGACATCACAATGACAACTTGGCTCACAAGATGGCTTGGATATTAACTAAATTGCTCAATACTCAGATTTGCCCTCACGGTTTCAAAGATAGTGTGCCAGCTAGCCCTAAGGAGATGATTTCCAGTCAGCCTTCAGAAAGTGTGCTTTTGCCAGTAAACAGAGGAAGACTCAGGAGCAAGCCCTGGTACCAGTGTGTGTGTGTGTGTGTGTGTGTGTGTGTGGTGTGTGTGTGGTGTGGTGTGGTGTGTGTGTGTGTGTGTGGTGTGGTGTGTGTGTGTGTGTGTGTGGTGTGTCTGTGTGTGGTGTAGTGTGTGTGTGTGTGTGTGTGTGTGGTGTGGTGTGGTGTGTGTGTGTGTGTGGTGTGGTGTGTGTGTGTGTATGTGTGTGTGGTGTGTGGTGTGTGTGTGCATGTGTGTGTGGTGTGGTGTGGTGTGTATGTGTGTGTGGTGTGGTATGTGTGTGGTGTGGTGTGAGTGTTTGTGTGTGTGTGTGTGTGGTGTGGTGTGTGTGGTGTGTGTGTGTGGTGTAGTGTGTGTGTGTGGTGTGTGTGCATGTGTGGTGTGTGTGTTATATGTGTGGTGTGTGTGGTGTGGTATGTGTGTGTGGTGTAGTGTGTGTGGTGTATGTGTGTGGGTGTGGGTGTGGTGTGGTGTGTGTGTGGTATAGTGTGTGTGGTGTGTATGTGTGTGGTGTATGTGTATGTGTGTGTATGTGTGTGTGTGTGGTGTATGTGTGTGTGTATGTGTGTGTGTGTGGTGTGGTACGTGTGTGTGGTGTGGTGGGTGTGTGGGTGTGGGGGGGATGTGGTGTGTGTATGTGTGGTGTAGTGTGTATATGTGTGGTGTGTGGTGTGTGGTATGTGTGTGTGGTGTGTGTGTGGTGTGTGTGTAGTGTGTGGTGTGTGGTGTGTGTGTGTGGTGTGTGTGTGTGGTGTGTGTGTGGTGTGGTGTGGTGTGGTGTGTGTGTGTGGTGTGTGTGTGTGGTGTGTGTGTGTGGTGTGGTGTGTGTGTATGTGTTGGGGTGGTGTGTGTGTGTGTGTGTTTCTTTGTTTATAAACCGCTTCGTCGTCACCTGCGGCTGTCTTCCTCTGACAACTGCCTCTGGGATGTCAGAACACACCTTTGTCCTCAGGCCGCCTCACCTGCACCTGCTGCCAAGTCTCAGGATAAACAGACTTTGTCCATCCCTCTCAGTGGGTCACAGAAGCCAAAGAAAGAGTCCAGGGTGGAATGGTGACAGGCAAGATGGTCAGGAACAGGATGGCAAATACCACAGGCCTCCCTTGCTGTCCCTCCCTATTGCTGGCCATTTTCTTATGTATAAGGACTGTGCTGGCACCTGACACATGTCTCCAGAGCCCAAAAGAAATACAAGAACCTCCATTTGTGGCCTAGTCAGTGTAGAGAGAAATTGGGTGGAGGGGGTTCTGGAGAATGGATGGATTCATTTTTAATTATACCCACAGGTTCCCTAACCCACTCTGCTCATATAAGAGATATGGGTAGCCCAAGCTGGCGGCTCCTGCTTGGTATTTGCAAGATAAAAGGCAGGCAGATGTTACAGCTCATGGTTGCAATCCTAGCACTAAGGAAGCAGAGCAGGAGGATCCCATGTTTGAGGACAGCCTGGACTACAAAAAGAGATCCTTTCTCAAAAATAAGTAACTAAATAAATCACTGGGCCTGGGGCCAGGCTGGTACTGACACCTTTGAGTGGTATACCTCTGAGCAGGTGCTGCACAAACCCAGCCTGTTTGTTCACACGCTCAGGAGAGAGCCTGGGAGAGCCAGGGAAGACCATGATCCCAAAGGGACAGATTCAGGTCCCCAAGGCCTCTTCTTTCCACAGCTCCCTCTCCAACCTCACCTTGCTGCTTTGACTTTGGGCTCACAGCTGTTAGCAGACTCTCATGACCCGTGTCCGTTGCTCTAACCCAGATCTTGGAAGACCATTTGGGACCCAAAAGAGAAAAATTTTTGGCTCATGTCCACCTTACCTATATAGTAGTATTGTAATTTTCAGAAAGAATTAAACAAAAACCTTCATAGAAAGCTGGGGCTGTCGACACCTGAGGTGCTAGAGTTTGAACCCTGATATTGTATAAACTAGGTGTGCTAATCCACACCTGAAATCCCAGCACTCAGTGGGTAGAGACAGGATGGCTCGGGCCTCTTGAATACTAGGTGAGTGCTATAATGATGAAATACATCTCCAGCCCCAAACTTCTTTTAGTTGTGGCCAGCCTCAGGTAACCACAGAACTCCTCACTGGCACCTCTTCATCCATTGTAGCTTTTTCTTTAACCCAATCTAAAGGAAGGCTTTGCAAACATTATTAGGTTCAGTAGTCTCTTGTTCTCGGTTATTTATAAAGAAAAATGTGAGCTGGGTATGGTAGCACATACCATTAATCCCAGCACTTGGGACGCAGAGGCAGGTGGGTTTCTGAGTTCAAGGCCAGCCTGGTTCACAGAGCAAGTTCCAGGACAGCCGGGGCTACACAGAGAAACCCTGTCTCAGAAAAAAAAAGGGGGGGTGTGGGGAAGAGGAAGAAGAAAAGGAGGAGGAGGAGGAGGAGGAGGAGGAGGAAGAGGAGGAGGAGGAGGAGGAGGAGGAAGAGGAGGAGGAGGAGGAGGAGGAGGAGGAGGAGGAGGAGGAGGAGGAGGAGGAGGAAAAGGGCAGAGGAAGAGGAGGAGGAGGAAGAGGAGGAGGAGGAAGAGGAGGAGAAGAAGAAGGAGAAGAAGAGGAAGAAGAAGAAGAAGAACAAGAACAAGAAGAAGAAGAAGAAGAAGAAGAAGAAGAAGAAGAAGAAGAAGAAGAAGAAGAACAAGAAGAAGAAGAAGAAGAACAAGAAGAAGAAGAAGAAGAAGAAGAAGAACAAGAAGAAGAAGAAGAAGAAGAAGAAGAAGAAGAAGAAGAAGAAGAAGAAGAAGAAGAAGAAGAAGAAGAAGAACAAGAAGAACAAGAACAAGAAGAACAAGAAGAAGAAGAAGAAAAAGAAGTAGTGAACCAAAGTATTTGCAAATCATGCATAACTCCAGCTCCAGGAGACCTGATGCCTTCTTCTGAGCCACTATGATGTAGAAGAATGTGGTGGAGAGATGGAAGAGAAAGGAAACAGAACAGTTTGAGCATCATCATGAAGAGAGGTGGAACTGGAGGCTGGAGCGGGAGAGGAAGAGGTCTGCCCTGCCACCTGAGGTCTTGGTGAAGTCCCAGTCCACGCTGCTGCTGAGGTCTGGGTCTGTGACCATGGAACAGCATGGGTCGGTGTCAGTGACTGTGGCTCATATTACCACTAAAGACCATGCAGAGGTCCCTGGTCAGGGCTGTGCAGAGCTGGCACCACCCTTCACTGGCTGTAGCATTCTGGAGAGCTGGCCCCACTCCTCATCCTACAGCACTCAGGAGAGCAGTCCTAGCACATCGCCTAGGCAGCACAGTAGAACTGGCTCTGGTGGCATGGGTTCAAGTAAGCCTGCCCCGAGGGCGTGAGAGCAGGAGAAGTGGCCCTACCCCCTTGCTGGCTGAGATAGTGGGTGAGCTGGCCAGGACAACCCTGGAGAGCTTTCCCTGGTGGTGTGGGTGCAGGTGCAGGTGAGCTAGTGGGCTGACCAACTTGGCTACCATCCTAGCCCAGATCCAGGGCTTTGAGTTGGCCCTCCTCAACATCTACCTCATCTATGAGTGGCTGGAGCTCTTGAAAGGGCTGGTCCTGCAGATCCAGAGCTGCAGGATCCCCATGACACACATCCACAACAGGATGTCTGAGAGGAGTCCAGGTGAGGGTCCAGTACAGAGAGTGTAACAGAAGCCAGGGGCTTCAGACTAGACCTATGACCCATTGCAATGAACATTCGCAAGAAGTGTGGACAAAAGGGAATAGCGTGTGACGCACTACAGATTCCACAATGAGGTGTTTTTTATGTTTTGTTTTGTTTTGTTTGTTTTTATTTCCTTTTGAGGGGGAGATTGTGAGGGCAGGGGTCAGATTAGAAGGGATGGGGAGATGAGAGAGAGATTGGGGTGCATGATGTGAAACTCGCAAAGAATCAATAAAGAGTTAAAAATAATAAACAAATAAACCATTATGTAAAAACATATGTGATAAAGGACTTGTATCCAGAATGTAAAATAGAATTCTTACTATTTAATCATGAAAAGACAAAAGCCGGGCAGTGGTGGCACATGCCTGTGATCCCAACACTCTGGGAGGCAGAGGCAGGCGGATTTCTGAGTTCGAGGCCAGCCTGGTCTACAGAGTGAGTTCCAGGACAGCTAAGGCTACACAAAGAAACCCTGTCTCAAAAAAAAAAAATCCAAAAGAAGAAAAAAGAAAAGAAAAGAAAAGAAAAGAAAAGAAAAGAAAAGAAAAGAAAAGAAAAGGCTAACTTTTCAAAAGAAGAAAAAATGCATTTGGTTATTTTGGAAAATAAGTTTTTCTCTATGCCAAAGAGGATTTACGAATCAGTAAGTAAATGAAATGATTGTCAGACTTTCCAAACAGTGTGATTATACACCACAGGTCTGCTTCTTCATGAAACAGACCTGACTCTGGTTGTTTTAATCTCTCTCTCTCTCTCTCTCTCTCTCTCTCTCACACACACACACACACACACACACACACACACACAACCCATTTCCTCCGACACACCCTGACACAGACAGATGGATACAACCAAGAAAACAGAATTCTTATTATTCCCTATGACTCACACAGTGTGTCATCACAAAGACCGCCAATGCCTGCCTCACCGCATCCCTACATCCCGTGAGCTCTGGGTTGCGGTGACTAAAACCCTGGTGAAGTCAGCCAGGAAGTTAGCGGCTGCCATCCTTTTCCACCCAGCCCCTCTGCGAACAGTGGCAGCTCTGTCCACCAGCCATGAGGTTTAGAATCCCAGGGCCTTGGTTGCTTTTTCCCTTGCTCATTTCTGGATCACAGGCTCTATGCAAGAGAAGCAAGTCAAGCCAGAAAGCAAGCCAAGCCGGAACCCCTGCCTTGGGGTTAGAGGGGACGGGAGAGGGGGGGAAAGGCGGAGGGGGTGGGATGGGAGTGGGGCGCCAACCAAATGCCCCAGAAGTGTCCGCACACACTCAGCACACTCATGAAGAGCCCTCGCCCTGGGAGAAATGGGCCACTTTCCCTGCCCACTGCTCTGAAGGTGGATGAAGGTGGCTTAGAGAACACCGAGCACTGAAGCTCTCTGCACATGGCGGACGGGCGAACGAAAGAAGCCTAAGATGACTCAGAACAATGGAGATGCTGTGGTAATGTAAAAGTATCTCTAATAGAGCCACAGCTAACCTACGGAGTGCTTCATCACCAGGAAACAACCAACCAAAAAAAGCCGCTGAGAGCAGCCTTCCTGAGGTCAGAGCAAACCTCAAAATGACTCCACCCAGTATCCCAGCCAGAGGTGACCCAGCTTAGGGGTAAACATCGGCAAAAAACCGCATTCATCCCTCCAGGAAGTGACGCAGCCTTGTAAAACTGAAGGAGAGCAGCCATCCAGCTTCTGCTTCTTCGTTTTTTAAAAAATTACAGTCAGTTATCTAGTGTGCATGCATGTGTATATCCGTGCAGCACGAGGGAGCGAGCATGTAGAGATCAGAAACCAGCCTGCGGAACTCAGTTCTCCCCTTCCTCTCTGAGGGGAACAGGGATCAGTCTCAGGGGATCAGGCTTGACACCTGATCTGTTTTTATCCCTGGAGCCACTTGCCAGCCCTTGCTTCTTCAATTTTATATGAATGAGTTGAATGATACACTCCAAAATATTTACCTGTTTGCACTATTTCACATTTTAATAATGCCTTCAATGCTTCTTTAAGTTTCATCTGAATCTTTGTCTACGTTTATTGATGATGCCAATGGGTGAGATGAGAAGAAACTGGAAAATGTCACTCCCACAGTGGAGAGAGGAAAGGGGGCAACATAGGCTGCGCTGAAGGGCTACCTGTCGGATTTAACAAAAGATGCCGAATTAATATGTTCAAAGAACTAAAGGAAATTGTGATGATAAAAATAAAAGAGGCATGGAGACCATTCTCATCAAGTAAAGAATGTCAGGAAAGAGAAAACAGATTATATATATATATATATATATATATATATATATATATATATATATATATATATATATAATTTCTATCTATCTAGAGAGACAAACAGACATATATGTGTATATATGTAAATATGAATGTATGTATATATGCATATATATGAAACCCCGGAATGAAAATAAGCAAGAGCTAAAAATAAAAATCCCGAGAAAGTGTTGGTGAAGAATTGGACTAACAAAAGGAAGAACCATCAAGCTTGGAGTTAGAAGGTTGGAAATTATATAATTCAAAGAACAAAGTGGGGGGAAGGAATAACAAATACACAGAGTCTTGGAGAAACACAGGATGCCTCTAAGCACACTTGCCAATATACACACTAAGCCAATATACGCACTAAGCCAATATACGCACAATGGGAATATTAGAGGGAGACAAGACCAGGAAAAGAATACTCCAAGAAATGGCTAAACCCCTTACAGTTTTGATGAAAAAAAATGTTATTCTCCACATCTCAGAGGCTCAAACTCCAAGTAGAATAAAACAAAGAAATCCTCATTCTTATACATTATAGTAAAAATACAAAAAGGCAAACCCAAAGGAGAAAGTTTTAAAAATATGCAGCAAAAATATGACTTGTCACATACAGGAGAAGTCAAACTCATTAACTTATCACATTCATAAGTCAGAGAAGACAAAAGGTGATGGTGCTGGTGGGGTGGCAGCCGAACTGCTGAAGAGAACAGGCTGTCAGCCAGCCTTCCTCTATCTGCCGAAGAAATCTTTTAAAGCTGAAATAAAGGCGCTAAAGAGTTGGCCCAGTGGTTTGGGGTGTACACTGCTCTTGCCCAGGACAAGGGTTCAATTCCCAGCACCCATGTTTGGCAGCTTACAAACTCCTGTACCTCCAGCCTTAGGAGATCCAACAACCTCTTCTGTCCTCCATGTCCCTGAACTCACACAGGCACATACATGTAAATAAAATAAATTCAGACTGTTTCTGGCAGTGCTACATTTGAAGAAATCTGTTTAGGAATATGTGTCACCAAAAAATGCAAAATGTATGCTCTGAAAACAATAGGACATCATTAAAAGAAATTAAAGATATAAATAACTAGATATCCCGTGTTCTGTTCATGAAGCAGAAAACACATGGCCAAAAATGTCAATAGTCCCTGAATTGATCAGCACATACATGCAAAAAAAAATTCAACACTGAGAAAATGCCCATCAAAACCACGACAAGAGACCTCCTCATATCTACCTGGTTGGTCAAAATTAAAGAGTACACACCAGCAAGTGCTGTAGAGAGTTTGAAAACCTCGTTCACTATTAATGGGGTTTATAAAATGAAATTGCCACTTTGGAAAACAGAGAGCTCCCCTAAGGGCTGAACATATATTTACCATATAACCCAACTATGACATTACTATAGGAGGTACATTAAATTTCCCAAGGGAAATAAAAATATATGTCTACACAAAATCTTCTACATAAATACATATGATGACATTGTACACCGTAGCCCAAAACAGTGCAATGTCTACACATTTAGATAACCCCACGCCATATCAATACTATGAATATTATCCATCAATAAAAAGGAATGAGGTACAGACCCAGGCTTCCACCTCATGATGAACCTTGAAAGCATCCCACCACATGAAAAGGCCTATGGTAAAAGTCAGCACATGAGGTCGAGAATGTGACTCGGGGTCAGCATGCTTGCCCAGCATGGACAAGGCCTGCAGTTCTGTCCCTAGGACTACAATACAAAACAAAACAAAAGCAGCCAAATTAAAGACTGTATTGTATGAACCATCCCCAATAAAGAAACACACATGTTCAGATACTGGATGAGAGTGTCTGACCTGGGAAGAGAATTGAACAGGGTTGCCTGCTGATGGGCTTGAGAGCTAGTTCAAGAGTGATGAAATACTCAGAAGTAGAAGATGTCGGACTGACGAGCTGCCTCCATGAGTAAAGTGCTTGCAGCACAAACATGAGGACCTGAGTTCAGATCCCCAGAACCCATGTAGAGCCAGATGAACTATTATGTGGCTGTAATCCCACTGCTCCTAGGGTGAGATGGGAGGTGAAAACAGGAATCCCTAGAAGCTCAAGGGCCAGTTAATCAGGCAGACACAATGGCAACCAAAAAGAGACCCTACTTCAAACAAGGCCAGATACTCCAGGTTCTCCTCTGACCTCAACACAAGGACCATGACAATCAGGCACCAGCACTGTCACACAGAAACATATACACATACTATCACTATCACACAGAAAAACATACATACATACATATATATATATATACTATACATACATGCACATTCACACATACACATACTATATCAAACAGAAACACATACACATACATACATACATACATACATACATGCATGTGCGCACACATATACAAACTCACAAAGGCCTGAAGACACCACACACTTGATTCTGTGGCAACATCAAGAACTGCAGAGCTGCACAGTTTACAAGTGTGACTTCTGTCATGTAAAGTATATCTCAACAAACCTGTTATTAAAAAGAAATTAAACACTCGGGGTTTTTGTTTGTTTCTGTTTGTTTATTTTGCAGATGGTCAAGAAAGTTCACAGCCAAGTCCTAAGGAAAGAGCTGGGGTGGTTGCCCATGTGGTTAACTGTTGCCTCTTCCTTCTTCCCGGGAGGAGGCTAACCTGAGAGGACACTGTAGAGACACGTTGCTCATGCTTAAATGGACCGATGCTAATTTCTTATTCAGTCACCTCTGGAATTAAAGTCTGTTTATAGAAGGATTTTAGACATTGTGGTAAGAGCTTTTCTAGCTTTTTTCATACTTGGATGGAAGAAGTTTTATTTGTAAGAATCTCTTCAAGTTAGGTTCACAAATAGACACTTTATTATCTGCACAACTTGAAGTCATGGCACCTTACACATACATACATACATACATACATACATACATACATACATACACATACTATATCAAACAGAAACACAAATGTACATGCATCCATATGCACACATACACATACTATCACTATCAAACAGAAATAAATGCATACCTCCATGCATGTATACATGAAGTCATAGCACCTTAGCACAAAGGTATGGGATGTTTGAGAGGGAACCTTTCCTTAAAGACGTTTGCTTGCAGCCGGGTGGTGGTGGTACACACCTTTAATCCCAGCACTTGGGAGGCAGAGGCAGGCGGATTTCTGAGTTTGAGGCCAGCCTGGTCTACAGAGTGAGTTCCAGGACAGCCAGGGCTATACAGAGAAACCCTGTCTCAAAACAAAACAAAACAACAACAACAACAACAAAAAAAAAAGTTTACTTGCACTTGCACTTCCTGTCTCAGGAGGGACTTGGGTCTCATCTTTAAAGATGGTGGAGCAGGTGAACTGGGGAGATGGCTCCATCAGTAAGGTGGCTGCCTTGAAAGTATGGGGACTGTGTTCAGATCCCAAATGCACATAAAAGCCTGACATGATAGCGTGTGCATGTGGGATCTGCTTGTTTCCAAGTCCCCAGTGCTGGCAAGGACTTAGAAACAAGCAGATCCCACAGAGCTGGCCAAATGGCAAGTTCAAGCTTGGTGAGAGACCTCGTCTCAAACTATACACAGTGGAAGAAGACCCCCACACATACACACACAGCCACACGGACCTCTGGCCTCCACATGCACAGGCACAGGCATATGTACCTGTGCACCTACATAAAGCACATGCATATACCTCACATACACACAATTGCTTTTTTAATAAGGAAGCAGGCTGATAAAAGTAAATGAGAGGTGAGGTCACATACGAGAAGGGCCAGCATCCAAGAAGCCTGTGCTCTTTGCTTAGTCAGCATCAGATTGCCTTGCAGGGTTTTCAGTTTTGTGCAGGACTTATCTTTATGGTCTTTTATAGCTTTCATACAAGCTGAAACTGCCAGGCTTGAACTACTGGGGGAGTTCAAAATCAAATGTGTCTTTCAAGTACAGTGCTTGAAAGTATAGGTACCCCCAACCCCAAAACCACACTTTGCTGTTACTCCAGACTTGGTCAGTATTCATTCATCAACAGTTTTGGTGTGTACCAAGTGCCCAGCCCCATGTCATTCTAGAGTCTAAAACACTATTGTAATAATTACCCAGGCATGAGAGCACAGTCCTTCTGATGAAGGGTAAGGGAGGCTGCCTTTTTTTCCTCTAGCTAGAGGGCACGGACGATGGAGCTCAGAGCAAAGCCTGCTAACAAGGATGCTGGCCTCATGCAGACACACGTGCATAGCTGGTCTGTCTTGCTCGACCTTGAGCTTTTATGAAGGAAAGAACTATGTCCTGTGCCTAACACAAACCCTGGCCTGGGGCAGGTATTTAATGTCGACTGAACAAATGACTAATTAATTCCTTTCATCAGTCCACTAAAAAAAAAGAATTTGGATGGGTCCCTTCATCGGTCCAATGCCTTCATTTATTCATTTGTAAAACGAGAAAAAAAAGAGTATTTATTCCATAGGACAACACTGAGAGCTCTTTTTTTTATTTAAAATATCTTTTTTTGTTTTTTGTTTTTTATTAGATATTTGCTTTATTTACATTTCAAATGATACCCACTTTTCACATTACCCCTCCGAAAACCCCCTATCCCATCCCCTCCCCCTGTTCATCCTCCCCTCCTCCCCAACTTCCTGACTTGCATTCCCCTATTCTGGGGAATCGAACCTTCACAGCACCAATGGCCCCTCCTCTCATTGATGTCTGAGATGGTCATCTTCTGCTACATATGTAGCTGGAGCTGTGGGTCCCTCCATGTTCACTCTTTGGTTGGTGGTTTAGTCCCTGGGAGCTCTGGGGTTACTGGTTGGTACATATTATTGTTCCTCCTGCAGGGCTGCAAACCTCTTCAGCTCCTTGGGTCCTCTCTCTAGCAGCTCCATTGAGGATCCTATGCTCATTTTATTGGTTGGCTGTGAGCCATGGGTGTTTTGATCCACTTTCCAATAAGGATCAAAGTATCCACACTTTGCTCTTCCTTCTTCTTTGGCTTCATGTTGTCTGTGAGTTGTATCTTGGATATTCTGGGCTTTTGGGTTAATATCCACTTATCAGTGAGTGTATACCATGTATGTTCTTTTGTGATTGAGTTACCTCACTCAGGATGATACTTCCTAGCTCCATCCATTTGCCTAAGAATTTCTTGAAGTCGTTGTTTTTTAATAGCTGAGTAGTACTCTATTGTATAAATGCACCACATTTTCTGTATCCATTCCTCTGTTGAGGGACATCTGGGTTCTTTACAGCTTCTGGCAATTATAATAAATAAGGCTGCTATGGACATAGTGGAGCATGTTTCCTTATTACATGTTGGAGCATCTTCTGGGTATATGCCCAGGAGAGGTATAGCTGGGTCCTCAGGTACTACTATGTCCAATTTTCTGAGGAACCGCCAAACTGATTTCCAGAATAGTTTTACCAGCTTGCAATCCTACCAGCATTGGAGGAGTGTTCCTCTTTCTCCACATCCTCTCCAGCATTTTCTGTCCCCTGAGTTTGTTTTTTTTTAAATAAATAAATCTTTTTTTTAAATTTATTTATTTATTTATTATATGTAAGGACACTGTAGCTGTCTTCAGACCCCAGAAGAGGGAGCCAGATCTCATTACGGATGGTTGTGAGCCACCATGTGGTTGCTGGGATTTGAACTCAGGACCTCTGGAAGAGCAGTCAGTGCTCTTAACCGCTGAGCCATCTCTCCAGCCCCTCCCCTGAGTTTTTTTTTATCTTGGCCATTCTGACTGGTGTGAGGTGAGTTGTTTTGATTTGCATTTTCATGATGATTAAGGATGTTGAAAATTTCTTTAGGTGTTTCTCAGCCATCCGGTATCCCTCAGTTGAAAATTCTTTGTTTATATCCCTCAGTTGAAAATTCTTTGTTTAGCTCTGTACCCCATTTTTGATAGGGTTCATTGAGAGCTCTTGAAGCAATACAGCATATACACTAAGCACCCAGTACTCTATAGTCGCTGGGTGTGGTGGCATAGGTCTGTAATCTCAGTCCTTGAGAAGATTAGAAGTTCAAGGTCTTCCGCAGATACATAGCAAGCTCAAAGCCAGCCTGGGCTATTTGAGACTTCATCTCAAGAAACAAAACAAAAACCCACTATGGTTTTTACTCTTATTATGATGAATGTTGGGAGGCACAGGAAGCCGAGAGTGACCTTTCATCTCTTCTGTTTGTTTGTTTTCCTCCCAGCACTATAAGATTGAATCCAGGACTTGTGTTTGCTGGGCAAGCACTCTACCATTGACCTATATCTTCAGACTGTTCCTCATGACCTTCTGGCCCAGTTTTTATCTATTGAAACAGAACTGAAGGACATATGATCCAGCTAGGTTGATGGAAACCTGCTCTATTGTAGGAACTTGAGTCTTAGACCCTGAGGATCTAGGGGTTCACACATCCAGTACCCCTCCCTCCCACATAGCTTGAGCCAGCTGGTTGCCACATTTCACACTTTCACTAGAGAGGAGATGGGGAGTTCACTTTGGAAACATTAATGTTTGGTTTAAAAGAACATTCCCAAAATGATGCCAGCCAGCTGGTTACTGAGGCTTCTGCCTTTAGGTTCTGATCCTCTAACTGGAAGTGTGTTTGTGTGTTCATGTGTATATTCACATGTAGGGAACAGTTCTGTCCCATCAAGAGAAATCAGTCTTCCAACAGATATACTACAGCATTGCTACTACAGGGAGTGGCTTCCCCAATAACAGACCTTTGGGTAGAAGGGCTTCTCTTTCTTTGGAATATTGCTTGGTTTACTGGACTATATCCCCACAAGCTGCAGCTAAGATTTATCTGCCAAGATTTAAGGGCTTTCCAAAGCAACCCCTTGGGCATAAAAGCCTTCAAAAGAAACTAGAGCCCCAGGTCTAACCATGGGCAGCCATATTGTTTAGCCTTTACCTTTATCTTTACCTTTATCAAGGTTCTAAAAGACATGCAGTACCGCATATGGCTACTGTGTGTTCATGACCGGTCAGGACACATTGTTGGACACCTCTTCCTTCTCATGGAGAGAAAGAGATCTACATCCAAGGTCTCCAGGAAAGAGATGCAGGGAGCTAGTCCAATCTCACCTCTGATCCCAGCACCCATTCTTCTGTACAGAAAGAACAGGTTTGATTCCCCTCACCTTAGTCTAGCTTCATGGTGTGCAGCCTGTGTAGTAGCCACACAGGGCCACACTTGATCACATTGATCTGCTTTGTGTGTTTTGAATTTTTTCTTTCTTTAAAAGCTTTTTTTTTCAGCCAAGGGCTTGCTGTATAATACAGGCTAGCCTCAAAGCTCTTGCTCCTCTAGACTTGTACCACCATGCCTGGCTAGAAACCTTTAATTTCAGAGTCAAGGAAGATCACTCAGTCAATAAAGTGTTTGCCATGCAAGCAGTATGACCTGAATCTGAGCTCTAGAGCCCATGTGAAAAAGCTCAGAGTGTAGAAGTATATCTGTTATACCAGCACTGGGAAGGGGTGGACAGAGAGATCCTAAGGCTTTCCTGACCAACCAGCCTTGACTAAATAGGAAGCCTCGGGTCTCCTGAGAGACCCTGTTTCAAAAAATAAAGTGGATGGCACCTGAGTTACAATACTTGATGTTGACCTCTGATGTGTACATCAAGGTGGATCCTCCTCCAACTGCCTTTCTCTTTCCTTTCAGTGTCTTAAGTCCTTTTATTTATTTGGTTGGTTAGTTGGTTGGTTGGTTGGTTGGTTGGTTGGTTGGTTGGTTGGCTGGCTTGGGTTTTTGAGACAAGGTTTCTCTGGTAGTCCTGGCTGTCCTGGAACTTGCTCTGTAGACTAAGCTGGTCTTGATCTCAGAGATCTGCCTGCTTCTTCCTCCCAAGTTCTGGGACTAAAGGTGTGCATCACCATGTTTGTCATGAAGTCCTATCTTTGCCTTTCAAAGTCCTGACAGTGAAACAGTTAAAAAGCAAAACAAAACAATGACAACAACAACAATGGCAAACACACACACACACACACAGGCCGGGCAATGGTGGCACACACCTTTAATCCCAGCACTTGGGAGGCAGAGGCAGGCAGATTTCTGAGTTTCAGGCCAGCCTGGTCTACAAAATTAGTTCCAGGACAGCCAGGGCTACACAGAGAAACCCTGTCTCAAAAACAAAAACATAAACAAAAAACACAAAGTAGAGAACATCCTACTTCGAAGCTCTTTGCTGCCTAGATGCAGCTGGAGTAGTGAAGGTTGGTGGCTGGCATCGTAACACCTCTGCTGGCATAAGATTTGTTGGGTGCTGTACATGGCTGAACTAGGTGTCGGCAGCCTTCTCCCCATAGTCCTAAGCAATTGTCTCCTGGTGTCACAGTCCTGGAAGAAGAGTGGGCTTGCCTTGGAGATATAGTGGTGTCTCTCTGTGTCAAGGGTAGGACTCAAAGCTGCCTTCCAAGCTTTGTCCAGCTAGTTTTGGAAGAAGATACCCATTCATTCGGGTACATCTCGCCTAGTACTCCCTTCTGGTCCGTAGGCTGACAACGCATAGGAGTCTAGCTAGACAGCAGTAGAAGGCTTGTTGCCTGCCTTGTCTCCCAGAATTCATTCAGGGACCTCAGGTCCATTTTGATTTCTGAGTAATTATTTTTTAACTTTATTTAATTTATTAATATTAATGTGGGTAGTTGATGAGGGGGCTGTACCACAGAGTGCAGGTGAAGGTCAGAGGACAACTTTGCAAACTTGGTTCTCTCTTTCCGCCGTTACACAAGCTCCAGGAATTGAACTCAGGTGGCCAGACTTTCTTAGCACTCTGAGCCATCTTGACGGCTCCATTTCTGGGTAATTTGTAAAGAATGAAGGCTTGGACTGGCAAGATGGTTCAGTGAGGAAGAAGAGTACTTGCTGTACAGGTGCTTATGCACCTGAGTTCAAATCCCCAGGAGTCATGTAAAAAACACTAGACACGGCTGCACACGTCTGTAACCCCATCATTAAGGATTGGAGACAGGCAGATCCTAGGAGTGCACTGGCCAGCTAGCATATCTAAAATGGGAGCTTCCTGTTCAATAAGAGACCCTATTTCAAAGGAATACAGCAGAAAGTGATAGCAGAAGACACCTGCCATCTTCCTCTATCCTCCCCCCACAACCCCTGGTATGGGTGGATGCACACTCAAATGTGTATAATACACACATAAATATATATAACAAACCATACACACATGCCAACACACGTATAGAATAAAGGCTCATTCAGCTCCAGGTTATAAAGGCAGAGTTCACATTCAGCAGCTAGCTGTATCTAGAGCGAACCTTCTTGTGCAGGGCATTGGTTAGACAGAAAATTGTTGACCTAGATCTGTATTCTTACCTCCAAGTGCCATCGTTGAATTAAGTCTGTTTACTTGCTCAATACCTTACAATGGGGATTAAATTTCACCACGAGTTTTAGTGAACAGTCACCATAGCATGAGGCAACCTCAGTCTAAATTGCCTCACACTGATCCTGGGATTGTTTCTGAGGGCTAGAGAGCTGACTTCCTGGTCCATGACTTCCTTCTGCAGAGCCGTGCTTTGATACCCCAACCAGCATCAGGGGTCTAGAGTGACCCTTCATAGAAGGAAGTCTCAAGGACTAATTCTTGAGTCTCAGAATTTAGGCAAGCTGTTGTTCTGCAGAAGACTTAATCGCTGTAGGTTATGAGGCCCTCCTAAAACTGAGCTGCTAGGAAAAGGTTGCAAAGTCAGTTCTCAAATCCCATTGCCAGAAGCAGGTCCTTGAGCAGGACAGTCTGGTGTGACTTCTGGCCTGAGTTTTTATAGCCTCCCCAACTTTCTGTTTTTCCTGATTGCCTTAGCTTTTTAGCTTACGCTTTTTATTATTATTGTTGTTGTTTGTGTTTCTAGAAAGACGGCACTGTAGTACAGGATGAGATATGGAATGATGCATATGCCTGAATTAATTTAAATCAACTATACTTTGAGAGCAGCTATAGGGAATAAGAACAGAACTGCTCAGCAAACGCTATAGATGTAGGATGCACATCCAGGGGAGCAAGGGATAGCCTGGAGGTGAGGGTCCTTCTCAGCCGGATCATCTTGTGACACATTGTTCCCATACATACCGCAAGTCCAAAATAAATAAACAAAGGTCATTGAGCACACTCTGAAATCTCTGCAGCCTCCCTAGAGACTGGGTTGAATTGACTTCAGAGGAAATCTGGGAACAGAAACTCTAGCTGAAACTGGTTTTATGGATCCAGCAGCAGGAACTTGTTAGCTTGGTAGCAGCCCACAGGGCTTTGTGGACTGGGAGGGGCCATTCTGTTGGGAAGGCCATGGAAAGGAGGGGAGAGGATTTGACAAAAGCAGCTTAGACCACCCTTGAAAAGGGTGGGTAGGACTAGCACAGTGGTCCCTGGAATGGGTCAGATGCTCCATCTAGGTTTTAGGGAATCAGGGAACCAACACTTTCCAGAGAAGTCTTCTCTAAAATATAAGCTCACCCAGCACTGGGGCTATTTTCAATTTCCAGCAAAAGAAATGACATTTTACTTTTGGACCAACTGGCCATGTCTTGTGCCCTATTTTCCTGGCTTTTCAAATCCCCTGCTCCGTGCTAGGCTGCTTCAAATAGACAAGGACTCCTTTGCTTCATACTGCTTTGTGGTTGAGGGTTCGCTGGCATTCTTCATACATTATATAAGCAGGTTGAAGAGGAAGCTGCACCTCAATGAGGGACAGTGGCACACCCCGAGATACTTGTCACATTGAATGGCAGAGTCAAACCCAGAGCCATACAGCCTGCACCCTTTGCACAGAGCCAGCAGGCCAGCACAAGGGAGGGCAGTGCACCTGGCATCCATCTGATGCTCCTTGGAGTGGGGCACGGGTGGGTCCTGCTGGGCCTGGGCTCACGTTGCATGCTGTCTTGTTGGCAGTGGAATCTGGTGTGTGAGGATGACTGGAAGACACCCCTCACCACCTCCCTGTTCTTCGTAGGCGTTCTCTGTGGCTCCTTCGTGTCTGGGCAGCTGTCAGACAGGTAAGGACACTGGATGGGGAGTAATGGGGTGTAGCTATTTATCATGTCAGCCTATCTTGACATAAGACCAAATTCATGGGCTTTCTACATAGAGAAGAACCCTCTAGGCGCTGGGTAAATAATAGAAGGAACCTAGCGCTTGGGATGGTAGGCCTAGAAAGAGGATTGCAAGTTCCACGTCAGCAAGGACTCTTTATTAAGACCCTATCTGACTAACTAATTAGATAAATCTTTCCTAGATAAATCTACTGACTGTATCACCCCTACATGACAAGACCCTGCCTATCTACTGAGTGACAAACTAGCAAAGTAAATAAATAAGTCTTTCACAGATGGTACTAACGTAACTCTAGCCTCCGCATCCTGCCAAGACCCACTGCTGTCCCGCTCCCAGGCTGAACTCACGGGCCTTTGGCCAAAGAGATGGAAGTAGCGACCTCACTGGAAAGTGGAGCCTTGGACCACGCCCTTCACAGAGCAGGATGCTGTTATCACCATTGCCCTATACTCGGCCCCCAGCTCTTGACAGGGTAGGGCAGGTGACAAGTCATTGCTGTACAAACAGCCAAACGCTAGAGTCAAGCCAAGCAGCCCCTGCTATGCACTCTCTGTGCCTGGGAGCTGAGCCACGGCTGGGCCTGCAGCCAGAGAACTGACCCAGGCTGGCGTTTGGCCACCAGAGCTTGCAGGCTTCATGAGGACAAGATCGCAGTATCCTAAGTCGTGTTTACCGGCTCTAGATGTTCTCTTGTGGCCAAGGCAGGCAGGAGCGCTAGCTGGCAGTGTTGGATAAGGCTTCCTGGTGTTCTTTCCCTCCCCAAAGCTTTAAAGCCCAGTGGGAATGGGGCAGGAAGTGCCTGCCCATGCCCATGCCCGTCCTCCACCTGCCCATGCCCGTCCTCCACCTGCCAATGCCCGTCCTCCACCTGCCCATGCCCGTCCTCCGCCTGCCCATGGGTCATCACCAGAATGAAAAGTTAAAGCTTAAGTTGACCAGCGAGTCAACAGACATGGCTGAGAATGACATCTCCTCATAAAGTAGTTGTTTTCAATTTTAGAGTCACATAGACACACCTGGGAAACTTCATCGCACCCTGATACTTGCACTGCATTGCAGATAAATAAGACCTGGGCAAAATGGGGTGCTGGCATGAGCAGGAAATGCTCTTAACTTTCCCTAAGGCCTGTCCTGATAAGCCCACCCTAAACTGAAGAGATGTTAGCTTGAAAAGGCTCTTCACACACCTAATACCACATGCTAGCTCAGCAGACAGCCCACCGTGGAGGGCCAGTTGTCTCCCCTCGCTGTCTGTCATCTGTGTAGCTCACTCACTGCTCAGGACAGAGGGGCCCATGGGCCGTCTCCCTGTCCAGCAGGGATAATGGAGAGAATCCAAGGGCAGAATTCAAAGCAGGTGTTCTGGCCGAGTGTCCAACACTTACCCACCATTGTAGAATCATGACGTCCTAAGCTGCACCACTGTAAGTCAAGAACTGTCTGTCATGTTTAAAGCTCTCAGGGTGGTTACAACTGTAGCCAAGGTTAAGAAACAACAGCCCTTGAGGGAATTTCTAAATTTACAGAATTCCCATGTGGGTGATAGAGGAAGTGTCTTCAAACTGCACTTTGAAAGTTTTTTTGTTTCGCTTTGTTTTGTTTTATTTTGTTTTGTTTGAGACAGGCCAGTATAGTTGAGTATGGCCTCAAAATTGCTACATAGCTAACAGAGGCCTTGAGCTTCTGATCCTCCTGCTTCAACCTCTCTAGTGCTGGGATTACAGCTATGCCCCACCACACCCAGTTTTTCCCATTCTGGGACTCAAAGCCGGAGCTTCATTTGTGCTGAGTGAGTGCTCTGTTCACTAAGCCACACCCCCCAGCCTTCCTAAGGCTTCTTCTAAAGATCAGATTTGTCAATGTGACCCTCACAGAAACTGCCCTGTGTTTTCCAGAAGCAAGGCTTGGTACCTCGGAAGGGAGTTCCTGGGCAGATAGATGGTCCTCCAGGGAGGAGACTGACAGAATGTCACAGGGAAGGAAAAAAAGAGAATCAAACATACATCTATCTTGATCCTGACACAAGACAGAGCCTACAGTGAAGCTAGGCTTGGTGTTAAACTGACCCGGGATGACAGTGTTATGCTATGTTCTTTAGGTTTGGCAGGAAGAAAGTCCTCTTTGCCACCATGGCTGTGCAGACTGGATTCAGCTTCGTGCAGATTTTCTCAACCAACTGGGAGATGTTCACTGTGTTATTTGCCATCGTAGGCATGGGCCAGATCTCCAACTATGTGGTGGCCTTCATACTAGGTAGGAATGACTTTCGGGTTTCGACGCCCCTTCTTGCAACCCTGTAAAAAAAGGTCAGGGAGGAGGGAGCCACTGAGAGTGCATCCGAAGGGTCCTCAACCTGGAATACCTGTGTGTGGTGGAGGAGGATGCAGCTTTGGGTACCTGAGCCAGTCACGGCAGGACAGGAGCTTACAGGGGGCCGTCAGTATTGGGCCAGAATATGTCCAAACACAAGAGCTTGAGCTGGGAAGAAGAAGCCACACAAAAGCTGAGACACATTCTCAGGAGCAAGGAACTGGGGCCAGGAGGTCCTGGGGGAGAGACACAACAGGGATATGAAGTCCTTGATCTGGGCTATGAAGGCAGAAGGCTGGTGGCCTACAAAGGGACTTAGTGGGGTTGATCGGACACACACAGAGGAAGGAAAGGCCCTTGCTGGGTGGCAGGGTTTTGTCCCACCTGGGCAGATCTGCTCTGGCCTGCGTCTGAGCCCACACCCAGAGCACATGAGCTCTGCACGCACAGCTGTGCCTCTCTGATAACAGTCCTACTGTCGAAGGCCAGGCTGAGGGAGGGCAAGCCATCAGTTCCTAGGCCTTGGGGAGGCCCTAGACACTCGCCAGCTTTTCTGGGGGAGGAAATGAGGTGAGCTTCATGGAAGTTGTTCAGGGGTGTTCTCAAAAGTGTGATTCCCCACCACCAATACACTCTCTAACGCCCCCTCATTGTGAGAGGAGGCTGAGTACCCAGCACAGGAAACACAAAGTCCTGTAACACTCAGCACAAGCATTCCACTTGGCCCCAAATTATCCCATAACTATTGATCGTGCTCTGTAATAGACCTCGAACAGCCTTTCCTACACCTGGCTGTGTGCTTCTGAGTGCTCTCAGGAGCCTGTGACTCACTGGCCTTGGCTGTGTTATGTTCTGTTAGCCAAATACGTGCACACCCTCTGTCAGGTTGCCAAGGTGGAATTGTCCAAATTCCATTCCTTTAATTATTGGTGAAGGGCCTCCTGCCACGGGCCCAGCCTCGTGTCTGAGGAGAGAGGACTCACAGGCAGAGACAGAGCCAACAGGAGCCACATGGTCCCGTGTGGCATGAAGAACGGTTCTCAGCCTTACGAGGATTAGGAGTGGAACAGGAGTTTTTTCTGAGGTTATCTGCGAAGATGTACACCTGTCCTCAGGAGACAGAAAATGGAGAATGGTCAATTTTAGGATAGCCTGGGCTATGTTGCAATACTATGTCTCATAAAGCAAAACAACAACAACAACAACAAAACCTCACCATAACAAACATTATTATTTTGGTAGAGGGCAGAGAAGTTTGTGGAGAAAGAAAAGAGCTTCAAGCAATGAGTGATGTAAGACCTGGGAGGGGCGGGAGATGACGGTCCCTCTGGATGGAGGGACAAAGCCAGAGCAGCCCAGACTGGGAGCAAGAAGTGCTCTATGCCAGACCTAGGATACATTTTACTTATTTAACTTGTGTGTGTGTGTGTGTGTGTGTGTGTGTGTCTATGTGTCTGTCTGTGTGTATGAGTGTGCATGTGTGTGCATGTGTGCGTGTCTATGTGTGTCTATGTGTGTGTGTGACTATGTGTCTGTCTGTGTGTGTGTGTGTGCATGTGTGTGTGTCTGTGTGCATGTGTGTGCATGTGTGCGTGTCTGTGTGTGTCTATGTGTGTGTGTGACTATGTGTCTGTCTGTGTGTATGAGTGTGCATGTGTGTGCATGTGTGTGTGTCTGTGTGTGTGTCTGTGTGTGTGTGTGTGTGTGTGTGTGTGTGCGCATAAGTATGAGCACAGGAGTGTAGACAAGCTAAGGCAAAGGGAAACACGGATGTCCTTCACAATTGCTCTCGGCCTATTTTTTTTAATTAATGTTTATTTTGTGACGTAGAAGGGGGTGCCCACAAGCCATACATAGCACCCGCGTGGAGGGCAGAGAACTTGTGGGAGTTCATTTTCTCCTCCCACCGTGCTGGGCCCAGGAGTCAACTCAGATGATTGGGACTGGCACCGAGCCAGCCAGCTACCCTTTAGTCACCTCACTTCCTGGCATGAGCTCTCACGTTAACCGTGGCGCTCTCAGGAGAACTTACCGCAGAGGCCTCCTGCCTCTGTCCCAGCAGCACTGGGATCGCAGGCGTGTCCCACGGTCCCAGCTCTTTAGGCGGATCCTGGGCATTTGAGCTCACTTCCTCATCCTTTTATCCACAGGCCTAGCCACCAACCACAGCCCCCTCACGTCCCACAGCCCTGGCACCGCCTTCCACAGCCCTCCCTCCTCCCCACGTGGCCATGGCCTCACATGCAGGGCAGAGAAGAAGAGGGCCGGGTCAAGGGTGCGTTGGAGCTTAGGTGTGTCAAGCCAACAATTAACAGAGAAGACTCTGCAGACACACAGGGGCCCCTGTCGGCTTGGGTCCGCCCTTCTCATCCTAGTGGGCTCGGAGGGAAACTGCTAACACTGGGTTCTGGGATAACACTTGTGTTAAGATCTTCGGTCTGAAGGCCTGAGAGTGTCACTGAAAACTCCTCTGTTTGGAGTCCCAGGCAGCTCCTACAAGGGAAGACTTGGTAGAACAAGACAGACTGGCCGTTGGTTTTCCTGCAGCGCCCTCTGGTGTTTCAAGAATAAAATAACTAGTTTCCAGGCTTTTTTTTTTGGCACCGGGGGTGGGGGTGAGGGGGCGTGTCCTCGAAGCCAGATTTGAACCCAACAGATTTTCATTCGAGAAGTTCCCTGAACTTTGGTCCTCCCGGCTCTGGGAATCTGGATGCTTGGGACGGTGAACGTTCATCCTGGGGATTAATCTTTGTGTTGATTCCAGAGCCGGAATTGTACCCACAGCAAGAGCCTTCTTCTGGGCTCCTCTTACAACCTCATTAGGCTTGCAAGAGTCTTAGGGCAATACCAAAGGCAAGGCAAAATCATGCTCCTAAAGTAACACTCGGTGGATGCGTCTCCCAGGGCGGGGAAATGAGACTCAAACTCGGGGTCAATGACCTCTCACACCCCAGCTTTCTAGGCCCATGTCAGTCTCAGGCATAGCACCCTCAACCTGCCTGCAGACTTCTGGGTAAGATACCAGCAGTGGTTGTTCTTCATCCCCAGTAATGAACCGCTTCTCAAGGGAGGACAGAAGTGGTGACCCTTGGTTTTCCTGTAGTGCAACAGCGCCCTCTCGTGCTCTGTCTACAGAAAACCTAGCCACCTCCTGCCTTGACTGATTGACTAAATTCAGTATTTTCCAAACTTCTAGCATCAACACCCAACCACTACCCCAACCCATCCTACCTCTACCGTCCTTGCTATAGCATCTTTTTAGACACGTTTAAAGTTTGTTTCCTCCAGCCCATGTGTTTCCCTTCCAATAAGCATACACCAAATGGTGTATTCTATAACTTTGGCCACCTGGGATCTCAGACATATTTGAAATTTAACTACATCAGTTACACAGTTTTTATCAGTCATTTATTTTGTATTATTTTTCACTAATTTATTGATGTACGTATCTTTTTATTTTAAGGGTTAAACCAAGGGCTTCTTGCATGCACTGTATAACTGACCTATACTCCAGCCCTTAAATGCTTTAAACTTGAAATATAAATTTGTCCTGGTCTCTTTGAACGGAATAGCATAGCCAAATACCACAGGCTAGCTTATCTCAAAAACCCAGAATTCATTTTCTGTGTCGTGGTAGCAAACGTTGAAGTCCCCTGACCTCGCTGTATCTCCAGTCAGGTAGCAGAGAGAGATGAATGCTTGTGACCCCCCCCCACCACTCCACCTTCTCCTTTTTATTCATCCCAGCACCCTATCCCATGCCCTAGCTCCACCCACGTTTATGGTGGACATTTCTCCTCAGTTAAGCCAATCTAGAAAACTGATGAGGTAAACTGTTAAGTCTGCTCTCTCTCCTGGCAAACTCACACACACTTCCCACCACCCGCCCTTATGTTCTAGGTCCCAGATAGAAAGACACACACAGACACACATACAGAGAGCGAGAGGCAGAGAAAGAGAGAGAGACAGACAGACAGACAGACAGACAGACAGACAGACAGAGAGAACCTTTATATTTTAATATGCTTTAACTAGCTTAATGGCCAGGCTACTTTTAAACCACCACATTGCTAACACACTCCCCTCCGATATTCCTGAGTTAACACACTAAATCTAAATTTTGTCCCTGCTGCCCTAGACCCTCCCAGGGCTCTTCAAGGGGCCACTTTTCCCTTTGTACCTACATTTTAGCCGTCTCTCCCTCTGGCACCTCCCCGTCATGGTCCATCTCCTACACCCTTGTCATGGCGGAATTCCCTCTTCCTTCCCTTCTGCATTTCTTGCCCAGGAATCCTAAAAGTCCTGTCTTTGTCTCCCCGCTCAGCCATTGGCTGCTGGCAATTTTATTTCCCAATCAAAGCCAACTGGGGGTAGGGACCCTCAGCACAGAGGTGCGAGGTCCCATGTGATATCCTGAATTCACACAACACCCACACTCTCCCCATTGTAAGGTAGGGCACCTCCCCCCCATTGCCCCCCCACACTCAATCCATCCTCCACACCCATTCCCCAGGCTTGTCCCCTGAGCTAGAATCAGCAGCAGGCTTCAGTTGCATTGAGGTGCATGTCCTGCTGCCCCCTTGTGGAGAGTGCCCAGTGCTTCCTGGGGTTAGAGGACACCGCTTTTGGTTGTTGTTTTGGTTTATTTTTTTAAGATTTATTTCACATATGTGAGTACCCTGTTGCTGTCTTCAGACACACAAGAAGAGGGTATCAGATGTTCATTACAGATGGTTGTGAGCCACTATGTGGTTGCTGGGAATTGAACTCAGGCCCTCTGGAAGAGCAGTCAGTGCTCTTAACCACTGAGCCATCTCTCCAGCCCAAATGACAACGGTTTGGTGCAAAGGAAAGGGAGCCTGCCAGGTGGCGGGGCCTATGGTCTCATCAGAACCTGGACATGCCCTTTGATTGGGATGTGAGAGTTTTGTTCTCCAGAGACACTGAGAAAGAAGCCAGGCTTTGCCTAGGATCGGGAGCCCATGGAGCAGAGGAGGACAGGGATCTGGGGAAGCAAATCTGTAAGCCATCTCTGCTGTGGGTATTCTCCCCAGGGGAGCACACAGAGACCTTCTCGTATCTGCCAGACTTGGGGCCCTTTCCTGATGTCCCCTAGAAAGAACTGCTTCTCTCTTAGCCAGTTTAATGACCAGTCCAGCAAGGACTGAAAGACATTTCTCCCCACAAAGGGGAAAGATACGTCTCCCCTGGTGTCTCCACAAGCATCCCATCTGAAGGCCTAGCCCACAAAACAAAGAGTTTGCTCCAGGCAATTTTCTTCTTGAAGGCTAGACACACACAGGTTGACAGATACAGCTTACATCCTGGCTTTATCACTGTTTGGGGTTTATCTGTTTGCTCTGGAGTTTTTATTTGCTTCGGTTCTGTTCATGTGTGTATGTGCACATGTGATGTTCAAGTGTGGGTATATACACGTGTGACATGAGACCAGAGGTTAATGTCCTAATGTCCTATGTCTTTGTCTATCACTCTCACTGAATCTGAAACTTATCAATTCAGTTAGATTGGCTGGCCAGAAAGCTCTCAGGATCTTCCTGATTCTATGCCCGAGGTTGGAGTTCCAAAATGTCCAGTCATGTCCAGTCTTCACTCAGGCTCTGGGGACTTAAACTCAGGTCCTTGCTTAATCAGTCACCACCTTGCCCACCAAGCCACCTCTCTTGCCCATTTTATGTATATTTGAGACATGGTCTCTTATAAGCCCACACTGACATTGAGTTAGGAATTCATGCAGCCAAAGAGCTCCCAGTCTTCCTCCTTTCAGTTGGTGAGTTCTGGAATTTTAATTATGAGCTGTCACTTCCAGTTTGTGTCACTGTCACAGATCCTTGATCGTAGGCAAGTGGCTTCAACTCCTTATGTCGCAGTTGAATGTGTGTAAGATAACAATCAAAGGGATCATTTCTATAAGCATTTACCCTGAAGTGGAGCTTAAAGAACTGCTCAGAAAAGTGTTGGCTGTGAAGATGATGGTGGATATGATGATGGTGGTAGTGATGATGATGGTGATGATGGTAATGATTGGTGGTGGTGGTGGTGGTGGTGGTGATGATGGTAATAAAGACAATGACCATGACAATGCTGGTGATTATGTACCTCTTGGTTGCTGCTCTGTGGTTGTGACATAACATCCTGACAACAAGCACCTTAGGGAAAGAAGGGTTTGTTTTTGGCTTACAGTTCCAGGGGGCTACAGTCTGTCACAGCAGAGAAGGCATGGCAGCGGGATCATGAGGCAGACATGACAGTCAGGAAACAGGGTGACAACATTTTCTCCCTACATAGGAAGCAGAGAGGGAAAAGGAGGTGGAGTTAGACTATAAAACCTAAAAGCCTACCCCTAGATTTATTTCCTCCAGCAAGGCTCCACCTCCAAAAGGCTTCATCACCTTCCCCAGCGGGGCCACCAGCTGAGGCTCAACGGCCACATGCATGAGCCTGTGGGGACATTTCTCACTCAAATGACAGCAGTGTATAAGGAAGCGAGAGGTCCTCAAAGTTAAAGAGCAGTGGAGCGATTATGGAGTTGTTTGTACAGTCCGCTGTGAACCACAGGCTGGCAGAGCTCTGGCCTTGCCTGGCACCTGGCGAGCTGCCAAGTTGTATAGAGTGTGTTGCTGTCTGCTCTCGGACTGTGTCCCAGAGCTACAGTTTATCTCCATGGCCTCACACATAAACAGGTCTGGTGTGTGTGTGTGTGTGTGTGTGTGTGTGTGTGTGTGTGTTTTCCATGCTCAAATTCTCAGCTTCTGGCTTTCTACTTAGGAAACACACACACACACACTCGTTGCCATATTATAATCCCACCCAAAGACCCAAAGACAGCAATGTCATGGTAGAGGGCACCCATTCACAGAGTAAGGAAACATCTGGAAATGACACTCATGAAACCCAGCTCCAGTGCTGGCTCCCAGCTCTGGGAAACTCCAGAGGCAGCTGGCTCCTGAGAATCATGTCTCAGGGGTTCAAAGGCAGGGACTGTGTTCTGACCGCTGGGAGAGGCACTGTGGCCTCACGTGCCAGTGAGCGTTCACATACAGATGAGAGTCATGGACAAGCCTCCCACAGCCTGACTCCACAGTGTCTTAAAAGAGCTACTTCTTATCTCCTGAACAAGGCAGTCTCTGTTTCTCACACCAGCCTCTTCCTCTGAAAACACAGCATTGTCAGAAGGCAGTATTTTCATTGGTAGAGGCCTTGTCAAACACAGCACTGGAAAGAGACCCTGTCTCAAAGAGCAAATATTAATGAGAACAGAAATGCTAACACTGCCCATTGTTTTGAACAGGAACTGAAATCCTGAGCAAGTCGGTTCGCATCATCTTCTCCACGTTAGGAGTCTGTACGTTTTTTGCCATCGGCTACATGGTCCTGCCTCTGTTTGCATACTTCATCCGGGACTGGAGGATGCTGCTGCTGGCCCTGACACTGCCTGGGCTGTTCTGTGTCCCCCTGTGGTGGTGAGTACAGCCGCCATTCCCAGCAGGCCCTGTGCTGGGTGGCAGGCAGGCTCCCCAGAGACAAGCCCACTGCTCACCCAGCTGCATCTGCATGCTCCCTGCTGCAGCTTGCCCTGGGGCCTCGGGCTCCCAGCATCTCTGCCCTCAGTGGGTGGGCGTGTGCACTGCAGGTTCTCAGGAATCCTAGCCTTCTTCCAGAAGCTTCCCACTCCAGTCTCCTGCCCATTTATCTCCATGTTGTCTGTGGAGCTGGTGGTAACACTGGGTTGTGTCTTTTAACTCTGTTTTGGGCACTCTCCTTTTTTCTCTCTTCCTTCCTTCCTTTTAATTTTAAAAATCTTCCATTGCATTTTAAAATTTTTATTCACTTGACATCTTGATTGCTGTCCTCCCTCTACAGTCCATGACCCATTCACCCTCCCCTTCTCCTCAGAGTGTAGACACCTGCCCCTCACCCCCTATATTCCCCTCACTCTGGCACATCAAGTCTCTGCAGGGCTAGGTGCTTCTCCCACAGAGGCCAGACAAGTCAGGTTAGGGGAAAGGATTCCACAGACAGGCAACAGCATTAGGGTCAGCCCCGCTCCAGTGGTTAGAGACCCACACGAGGACCAAGTTGCACATGTGTTACGCATGTGCAGGGAGCCTCTGTCCAGCCCATGTACGCTCTTTGCTTGGTGATTCAGACCCAAGGGTTAACTCTGCTGGTCTTCCTGTGGAGTTCCTGTTCCCTTTGGAGCCCTCAATCCTCCCCCAACTCTTCTATAAGAGTTCCTAAGCTCCATCCAGTGTTTGGCTCTGGGTCTCTGTATCTGTCTGAGTCAGCTTCTGGGTGGAGCCTCTCAGAGGACAGCCATGCTAGGCTCCTGTCTGCAAACATAACAGAGTATCATTAATAGTGTCAGGGATTAGTGTTTGTCCATACGATGGGTCTCTTGTTGGACCGGGCCATTCCCTCAGTCTCTGCTCCATCTCCTGTCCCTGCATCTCTTGTAGGCAGGATAAATTTGGGGTTGAAAGTTTTGTGGATGAGTTGGTGCCCTTGTGGCTCTACCACTGATTAACAACTAAATAAATGTGTGTGTGTGTGTGTGTGTGTGTGTGTGTAATTTATTTATTTTAAATTATATAGAGTATTTGTAACATTAAAATGACCTAGGACATTTCGTTATGTGTGTTTGCTAGCATCAAATCCTATGGTTATAAATGGTTATTAACCATTGCAAACGAATTCCAGGTTTATTCCAGAATCTCCCCGTTGGCTGATATCCCAGAGGAGATTTGCAGAGGCAGAACAGATCATCCAGAAAGCTGCAAAGATGAACAGCATCGTAGCGCCAGCAGTGATCTTCGATCCTCTGGAGGTGAGGGAGCACCTGTGTGCAGACATCCCTTTTTTAGGTTTTTTTTTTAATTTATTGATATATTTATTTACATTTCAAATGATTTCCCCTTTTCTGGACCCCCACTCCCCGAAAGTCCCATCAGTCCCCTTTCCTCCCCCTGTTTTCCCACCCAACCCTTCCCACTTCCCTGTTCTGATTTTGCTCTATACTGCTTCAATGAGTCTTTCCAGAACAAGGGGCCACTCCTCCGTTCTTGTTGTACCTCATTTGATGTGTGGATTATGTTTTGGGTATTCCAGTTTTCTAGGTTAATATCCACTTATTAGTGAGTGCATACCATGATTCATCTTTTGAGTCTGGGTTACCTCACTTAGTATGATGTTCTCCAGTTCCATCCATTTGCCTAAGAATTTCATGAATTGATTGTTTCTAATGGCTGAATAGTACTCTACTGTGTATATATACCACATTTTTTGCATCCACTCTTCTGTTGAGGGATACCTGAGTTCTTTCCAACTTCTGGCAATTATAAATAGGGCTGCTATGAACATAGTGGAACATGTATCCTTATTACATGCTGGGGAATCTTTTGGGTATATGCCCAGGAGTGGTATAGCAGGACCTTCTGGAAGTGAGGTGCCCAGTTTTCGGAGGAACCGCCAGACTGATTTCCAGAGTGGTTGTACCAATTTGCAACCCCACCAGCAGTGGAGGAGTGTTCCTCTTTCTCCACATCCTCGCCAACACCTGCTGTCTCCTGAATTTTTTTTATTTACATTGCAAATGATTTCCCCTTTTCTGGGTCCCCACTCCCCGCAAGTCCCATAAGCCCTCTTCCGTCCCCCTATTGAGATCAGCTCTGCAGAGACTTTCTTTTATGGAATTTGTAACTCGTTACTTGTTAAGTGCCCACAATGCACCAGGCACTGCTCTAGGTATCAGGATGGAATCACAGTCACATTCTCAGGTAAAATCTTAGGAGGCAATAGTGCTGCACCATCTCAACCCCTTCTCAGGAGATGGGGGCCCCAGGACTTCTTAAGCCCAGACACTCAGGGACAGCTCGAGTAGCTTAGTAAGGGGGCATCTCTCTTTCTGAAAAAAAAAATCTGTCTTTTAACTCATTAATTCATAAACCCAGTTTTTGATTGGCAATTTTATCCTCTTAGCTCTATTCATGACTCCTTGTGAATTCTGCATATTAGTTGGTAAGGAGTGTCTGCCATTCTATGAGATGTTTGCTATGCAATCTATCTGCTGGTAGCTGGTGCTTCTCCTGTGCTGGTGAGACTCTCTTCTTCAAATTCTCCCTCACCCCAAAGTCTTGAGAAGTATTTCTTATGTTTTTTAGAAGTTTTAGCGTTTGGGGTTTTAAACTAGGACCTTTGGTCCATTTTGAGTTGATTTTGAACAGGACTCTGATTTCATTCTTTACAAGTAGATATCTAGTTTTCTGCACCACCTGCTGAATGGGCTATCTTTTCTTTTTGCAAGTTTCCAACTTTGTGTTGGCATGTGCCTAACCATTACAAGGTTATGTATGTATGGACGGATGTTTTTAAGATACATCCATACCTGGAAAATATGCATCTGAAAGTTGGCCAACCCTCAGTTCCCACTGTATCCTGAATTGCACCAAAGCCTTTTGGGGGAACAGTACATATCCTCAGTGCGCCCGGCATGTCCAAAGCCTCAGTGCTTAAGAGCGCAGGCTCAAGGTTCCACCTCTAAAGGCAGGTGCTCTTGGGGATGTGCCAGAGGGTTTGCTGCACACTGTGATGGTGAGGACTTTGGGGGTATCATGTTGTGCTGGCTCCTAGAGAAGACAAAAAAGGTAAGACACAGCCCTGACAATAAAGGATCAGAGAATTACTGAAGAGGGCAAGAGGAGTTGACGTGAAGGACATGGTGACACAGGAAAGAGATGCTAAGGACCCCAAGCAACAGACATTGCATGTCAGCAGTGTACAGGATGACAGCAGGTGGCCAAGGCCTGAGGAGGCAGGGCCACACTTGGAGGACAGTAAGATTAACACAGGTGAGTAGAGGTCATTGTACTCCTGGCCATGAGGGAGAGGACCATCAGAACACCTGAAGAAGATCCTCGTGGCTGCATCTACAGTTTGCATGTGTGCTAGGGCTGCACGTCTGCTACATATGTGGGAGAAGGTCTAGGTCCAGCCTGTGTATGCTCTTTGGTTCAGTTTCTCAGAACCCGTAAGGGGCCAGGTTGGGACAAAGCAGTCTTTGCTGCTTGAATTCAAAAGTTCATCCCAGTCTTGGTAAACTTTTGTCCCGCTAAGGACATTTCCCAAGCAGTTCCAGCAACTGAAGGCTAAGTATCCAAATATCTGACCTTATGTGGGCCCTTCTCATTCAAACCACCAAACATGGAATGCCCAGAACAGTCAGGATAGCAATATCAACCATGTTCGAGACCCGGGGTTTGATTGAGAGAACCCATTTTGGCAAATGAGATGGAAGTGATTGAACCAGCGTCCACCTTGTGCCTCCACATGTACACAACACACACACTCCACACATACATGGAAATGGAAGAAGAGGGGAAAACAACATAGCTGAGAGCTATGCAAACACATGCCTAATTAACTGGGAGAATAACACTAACACTTAAGGACAGCCTGCTACAGAGACCATCTTACCTCCTCCCATGAAAAGCCTTCCCTAATCTCTCACAGCACTCATGACTTAGGATCACAAGACTTCTACTCTACCCCCCCCCCAGAAGATCCCCTACCTCACAGCCTTAGAACATCTTTAGCTTCAACTTTAGTCAGCTTGGCTCTCTAAATTCATAGCTCACAGTAAATGAGGTTTACCTCATTATCCATTAAGGAAGACTTTTCATGGGAGGAGGTTTAGTATTCAAGGAATCATTGCAAAGCACAAGACAGGAGTCAAGAAATGAAGTTCTATCTAGCATAAACTATTCTCTAATATAAGATGTAAGGTAATATTACTCTGTTCAATCAAGGGCTGGATAAGGTTCATATGCGGGAGGAGCAGAAGCCCCTTCTTCTTTAAAGAAAGGATTTTTACTAGGTGGTCGGGAATCAGACACTCTTTGCTCTTTACATTTCTTTAATTTTCATTTCAATTCCTCTATCTCTTTTTGTAAAATCTCCTCCTCCTCAGATAATTCTGTCTCACTCTCTGATTTGGATGCGTTCAAAGACTCCTTTGAGGCATCATCTTGTGCTACTCCGAAAGTTCTTTTAATCTCGAACATCTGATCCTTAACCTTAGCATCAGTATTCAAGAGAGCATCCCTGACTAGTCTCCGTAGAGCGAAGGCAGTCACAGGAATGCTTTCTGGCCCCTCTTTCTGAACTGTCCTTTGCAAGTCTGTTTTAACTTGGAATATTGCTTCTACCACTGTTTGTTCTACAACAAAACTTGTGAAAAAGTGGCAACAGGCCTATACCGGCCACAGCTGTTATTAACGTTTATCATTCTTGAAATCAAAGTTTGTCTGCAAGTTCTTATGTTTGAATGCATGACAGTACAACTTATTAAAAAGACATTGTTTTAAATCTTATCCCTTATAAGTCTAATTTCTAGGATAAGAATTACATAAAATATTATGCCAATTTAGAAGTATCTTAGAGGCCTGTTTTTCTTGGGTTGGGTCATGCCATGTGTTGTTGTTTAATATAACTCCAATCCCGAGTTACCAGTTTTAAACTAACTTTTTGTTACCAATGTAATAATTTTTAATCATGCCAAATACCTTCCTTATAAGCCAATACTCTATAGTCAAGACATGCAAAACATACTTATACCTTTAAGACCAATCAGAAACAAAAATGAAGCAACTACATGAATCTTATAAATTTACACCAACCTTTTTTTTTTCTAGCTGCAATTTCAAGAGAAAAAGCACTTTGTACCCAATAGGAGAAATAACCATCAGCCTACTTGCCCTAGAACTTGAGAAGCTGCTGGCCCTTTTAAAAGCAGCTTTTTTTCTCTAGCTGTGCTTGACTCCTAGCTAAATGCAGGGCAGCTTAAATCATCTTCTGCTGGGTAAACTGAAACTGGATCAAGAGATGGACCTCCAGCAGATAAAGTTTTTACCAATTTTTCTTTTCAACATGAAACATAGAACAATCAATCATTCAAACAACGAAACAAGGACAGACACATGTAGAAAAATTGGTGCACCAAAGACAATACATAGAAAGAGCACTTGTAACCAGTACTAATATCTTTCAGTCCTAGTCTTTTCGCTTTCAACAGATTCTTAAGTGCTGCAAGTAAAAAATCTACTAGAAGAGGTGTTACCCATGGTGTATTTAAGTCCACTACCGGAACCTTATAGTCTCTCAATACCGAGAACTTTACTTTGTCCCACTTACCCGGGAACTCACCAGCTAGCTACCCTGACTGCAACGAGTTCTGACGTCCCCGTACGGGCCACCACTTGTCACCGCCATTATCAGTCCAGCGGAATAAGGGAGACTACACGGGAGGCTCTTCTCGAAGCAGTTTATTCAGGAAACCTTACATCAGGAAGCTCCCGATCCTAGCCCGCGCTGCCATGGTACCGAGTATCGGGCATAGGCCTGAGGGATTAAAAAACACAGACATGGGTCATTCTGCAAGGAGAATGCCAAAGCCTGAGAGACCAGCAATATATATACTAGAGGCCAGGGACGGGAAAAGGAAAAATCAATTATAGTCATAGGTCAGGCACCTGGGAAGTCTGTACCACACCAGGCAGGAAGGCAGGAATCAAGCTAAGCCACGGGATGTTTTGCTCTCAAGAAACCTGTGCAAACAGCTCAGCTTGGGGTGTTGAGCCAAGCTCTCTGGTTCCCAACAATACAATTTGGGGTTCCCAATCCCAATTTGGAGGCAAGAAAGGATTATCATTAACCATGGATGGATAGACTTACTTTTCCATGATGCAGTGATGACAATGACAGTTAAGATGTACTGGACATCTATGATGCTGACTTTTATATATTATTTAACTTCCTCAATTCCCAATGACATCTTACAAGAGAAGTAAGCTAGGTCTCAGAGAAGACAAACGGTAATTTTCTCAAGGCCTTAGCTACCCTGAGTCTGATGTTTGGTTGTTGTTGTTTGCTGTTTTAAGACAGGGTCTCATGTAGCTCAAGCTGCTCCTGAACTCCTTATGTAGGTAAGGCTGGCCCTGAACTCCCAATTCTACTTCCACCTGGGCTTACAGCAATTACTACCAAACCTGATTACAGAAACAATCTTCTCTGATGTTAACAGACAACAAAGGCTTGGAATGTATGAGAGTGTTGCCTAGCATACACAAGGCCCAAAGTCCTTAAAACACACAACACTCTCTCTCTCTCTCTCCCTCTCTCCCATTCCCTCTCCCTCTGTCTCTCTCTCTCTTTCTGTTTCTCTCCCTCCTTCCTTCCCTCCTTGCCTCCCTCCCTCTCTCCCTCCTTCTTTTTCTCTCGCTCCCTCTCCCTCTCTTCCTCTCTCCCCCTTTTCCTCTCTCTTCTTTCCCCTTTCTCCTCTACCTTCTCCTCTCTCCCCTCCCCCTCTCTCCTCTTCCCTCTCTCCCCTCCTCTCTTCCCTCTCCTCTCTCCTCTCACCTTCCTCTTCTTCTTCTCTTCTTCTCCTCTTCTCTCTTCTCTCTCCTTCTACACCCAGGCATATTGGAGCTGCTTGGTCCTCCCAACTCCATAGACTTTAAGGATCCCAGCTCAGCCTTTTAAGGGCTACCCTTTACCCTTACTCAGTGTGTTAAGGTTGAGTGAAGGAAACACTGGTCGGCAAACTTCAGTGGGGCTGATGCCATTTATTTTGAAAGTTTCTCTATAAGATGTGCTATATTCAACATTTTAAAGCATTAGAAGCTCAGGAAACAACATGGAAGAGGGAACAGAAAGAATGTGAGAGCCAGATGCTGAGAAATTATGTGACGTGTTAGCTTTGGGACACAGCAGAGCCATTGCTCCAAGGAACTCTCAGCAGCTGTGGGTACCTGCAAGGTCCAGCCCTTCGATGTCCCATGTGAAGTGGGAGAGTCAGTTCTTGGTCCTAGTGGGGGGTAAAGGCTGCTACAAAGAGGGGGAGAGGGAGTCATTTCCTTCATATAACCAGATATGAAATTAGGAGAATATGCTGGGAAGGAGGAATATTCCAGAGGGAAAGGGAGGGGAATATGATCAAAATCCACTGTGTGACATTTTCAAAGAATGAACTCAGAACTATGTAAATATTTTAAATGAAGAGTTAGAATGAGTGCCATATTTGGAGACATCCTTATGGCTCTTGATTTCTAGTCTTGGAAGTGTATCAAATGTTCAGTAAGAATTGTGTGAGTGGGCTAGGATGTGGTTCCGTGCATGGAGTACTCACCTAACACATACAAAGCTTCAACCCCCAGCATCGAACCTGGCCTAGTAATGCACGCCACTGGGGAGATGAAGGAAGGAGGATCCGAAGTTTGAGATCATGTTTATTGACATAGTGAGTTAAAGGCCAGCCTGAGATACGTGAGACTCTGTCGTAAAATAATAATAGTCACGATGATAATGATACTAATAATTTTAATTAAAGTAAAAATTTAAAAGAGAGTTGTGTGCCCAATTTTTTTCCATAGGCACTTCCTGCCTACCTCTCCATCTCATTTCATTTATGCTATTTTAGCTACAGGAGCTAAACTCCTTGAAGCAGCAGAAAGTCTTCATTCTGGACCTGTTCAAGACTAGGAACATTGCCACAATAACAGTGATGTCTGTGATGCTGTGGTAAGCAATGAGTGTTGTGGGAACGCAGACGTGTGACACACAAGTGTACAACTGATGTTCTCTAGTTCAAAGGGAGCGACAAAGCCTAGGCTTCCCTACAGCAAAAGGACAATTGTTCACTTCTAAGGTCTTCAGACACCGTGTCTCAGATTAATAGATTGTCCAGGACAAATATGGGAAAATGTCTAGGTAACAGTATGTCTGCAGGGTGGGGACCCCACCTTGGAAGGTGATTGGCTTAAGGCTGCAAATTCCCCTGAGGACCAAAGCAGAAATGTTAAGTCTCCACCTGCTTTCTGGAACTGATCAGTGAAGTTGTGTAACCTGCCTTCCCATTAGCAAATGAATACATGATTTTAAGACACAGGAGTAACGATCTGACTTTATTAACTAGATTTAGTAACAAGTCTTCAAAGAGATAAGGAAGGAAAAATAATAACCTACCTGTCCCAGAGATACCAGTACACATGCATACACACATGCATGAGTGCACCCACAACACCCACACACACATGCACATACACAGAGACTGCATACTAGAACTGGCAGATTGTATTTTAGAACCATGGGTTTTGCAATTAGAAAAATATCAGTGTGAAATATCCTGGGCCACAGCCTCTGTCAGATGTCTTCCTTCTTAGCTGTCTGAACATATCACTCATGCAAATTATTCCAACCAATGACACTAGGGAGCCAATAATCACCAGACACAGGCCCATCCAAGCTGTTCTTAAACCACATGTGGGTGTCACTGAATCTCTGCAGTGATAGAGATTACTTCTTCCTGTTTGGCATTAGTCCTATGCTCCCACCTGGTCTAGTAGAGACCCAGCATGTGTCTGAAAGCCTTCTTCAGAGATGTATGTTCTTCAATCATGCTCAGATGCCCTCACAGGGGCATCTGCACTGTTGACTAGTGGTTTGTTGACAATGGCATTGTTCCACAGTACTTTCTGAAAAGACAGAAATGTTTAGGATCTGTGTTGTCTGTCATAGTAGCCACCAGACTCATGTGGCTACTATGCACAAGAACGGCCATTTTGACTGAAAATCTGAACTTATAATCTCACTTTAATGCATTTCCATTCAAACAGTCCCACATGACTAGTGCCTACCTAGAGGGCATGGAACCTAAACTAAGTCATGACCATCACAAAAGTTTAGAGAGCCATGGACCATCTTTCTATGATTCTACCATTGCTCTGACTTTCAGGATGCTAACGTCAGTGGGTTACTTTGCTTTGTCTCTCAACGTTCCTAATTTGCATGGAGATGTCTACCTGAACTGCTTCCTCTCTGGCCTGATTGAAGTCCCAGCTTATTTCACAGCCTGGCTGCTACTGCGAACCCTGCCTCGGAGATATACTATAGCTGGGGTGCTGTTCTGGGGAGGAGGTGTGCTGCTCTTGGTCCAAGTGGTACCTGAAGGTAAGAAGTTAGCCCAGGCTAACAACATCCCAGAAAACCTAGATGCGCTAATGGCCTAGAGCACCAGGACAGGTGACCCCCCTTGCATGAGTCACCATTCCCCCATAACCAGCCTCAACATCACCAAACATTCATCAGTTGAACAGGCAGATGACAGCTGATTATGACATTTTTCCAATAATTGTCCCAGCAGGGTATAGTTGCCCATCACTATAATCTCAGCACTTGAGAGATAGAGGCAGGAGGACCAGTTCAAAGCCAGTCTCAACTGCATGGCTAATTTGAGGCCAGCTCAGGATGCATAAATCATTGTCTCAAAAAACAAACAAAAACAGCAAGACAGTGCAAACAGACTGTTTCAAAGTGGGTACAGGTGCTTTTGGCCAAGCCGGAGAACCTGACTTCCATCTTTGGAACCCACAATAGAGGAAGAAGAAGACTGTCTCCAGCAGTTCTTTCTCTTACACACACACTTCCCCAACAGAAATACATAGATAGATAGATAGATAGATAGATAGATAGATAGATAGATAGATAGATAGATAAATGTAAGGATGGTGTGGTAAGACTAAACAATAACAAAAATTCTGTTAAAAATAATGTGCTTCCTTTTCTAAGTGTGTCTAACTTTCTCCTATTGTTAAACTACAAGTTGATATATTATTGATACTCTGTAACATGCAAATAAAAGTTTGTTTCTGTTTGGTTTTTTCAAGACAAGGTTTCTCTGTGTAGCTCTAGCTGTCCTGGAGCTCACTCTGTAGACCAGGCTGGCCTCAAAATCAGAAATCTGCCTGCCTCTGCCTCCCAAGTACTGGGATTGAAGGCATGTGCCACCACTGCCTGGCTGTCTTTAACTTTTTAACTGCTGCAGCACTGGGACTTAAACTAGTCTTGCACTAGCCAAACACTCTATGTGGAGCCATGTCCCCGACCCTTGATTGTGATGTAGAGGCAACATCTTGCTAAGTGACACATCCTGACCTTGAACTCATTACATAGCCTAGGCTAGATAGCCGTGAATCTGTAATTCTTCTGCCTCCACCAGTGAAATATTAATAGCTGGGATTATTAGTATGTATGGGTGGTGGGGGAATAGCTCAATAATTGAAATGCATGAGGACCAGAGTTCAGATCCCAGAATCCACATAAATGCTGTCAAGCATGATGGTTCATCTGTAATTCTAGTCTTTCATGACTAACCTACACTTAAAATCATGCAAATACATATGCACACTACACCAAAAACATGGAAAAAGTATTTTTACCACTGAGCCCAACTAGAACTATATTTCTTAATAATGAAAATCAGGAAGCAAAGAACTGGGCCCTCTCTTTATAGACTAAATTTAACTGTACTTAACATCTAACACTATGAAACTGCTGTAACAAATAAAAGCACATAGATAGAGATCACAGGATGCATTAATAATGCAATAATGAACTATAAGTAGTTCAAAGTCTGAGGCCACCGATTCCCTTCCATCTTCAACCATCTGGTGATTAGGATTTGAGGACAGTCTTGTCCAGCAGCACGTTATAGGGGAACCATCAAATGGCAGTGAAGGGGGCAATAAGACAGTTAAGTGTTGATCCTCGAAGCACCCCATCTGACATGAGCCTCTTTTCCAGATTACAACTTTGTGTCCATCGGCCTGGTGATGCTAGGGAAATTTGGGGTCACCTCTGCCTTCTCCATGCTGTATGTCTTCACTGCGGAGCTCTACCCAACCCTGGTCAGGAACATGGCTGTGGGCATCACCTCCATGGCCTCGAGAGTGGGCAGCATCATTGCCCCCTATTTCGTTTACCTGGGTGAGATGCGCCTTGTTCTGCCCTTAGGGTCTTTTTTTTAATTTATGTGTATTTTGCATGTGGGTTTATGTGCATTGTGTGTGTGAACAAGGGACTTTGGCCAGTCCCTTCACAGGAGGAGTTGGTACGGGTCTTGTGCTGGTCACAATGCAGCTGAATCACTCTCCATAGTCTGGCTGCTCAGTTTTGTAGCCCCCATTGCAGGTGCATTGCATCTTAAAGCCCTCACGGGTTTCTTTTCATGATCATTCCCAGTGACCCTTGGACTGCAGTAGTAAAGTAGTAGTAAGGGTCTTCCTGCTGTGTCTCTGTTGGATTCCCTTCCCCACCCCATCTCTCTCTCTTGTTAGATTTAACAATTGTTTTTGTTTTATGTGGACGATAGCTTTATCTGAATGTAAGTGTAGCACTTTTGTACTTAGTGTCCAGGGAGAGTGTCTGACCTCCAGGAACTGGAGTGAAGGGAAGTATGAGGCACCATATGGGAACTGTAAGTGGAACTTGGACCCTTTGTAAGAGCAACAAGAGGTCATAACTGCTGAGCCGTCTCCCCAGGCCTGAAGTCTTCTATGGATAACCTCCTCAGTGCGAGCAGGAGGCAGGCAAAGGGGTGGAAAGAGCAGCAGTTCTAACTGGCGGACACGAGTTAGGATTCTTTATTTGTGGTGGAACCAGACTTTGGAGGGTCTGGGAGAGCAAGGGCAGACAGACACATGGTGTGAGAATGAATGGGGCTTGGGGGGTGCTGTTGAATCCTTCCCAGAGATTCAGTGGTGTATATGAGTTCTCTATAGTGTAAGGAATTAGCCTTCCATGTACATTTTATAAATATTTTCCTAGGTCATCACTTATACTTTGTGATTTTATTTTTTTACAAGGCAAAAATTTTTAGTTTCTGTATAATCAAATATACCAGGCTGGAATAATATGCAAAGGAGCTTTTAGTGGAATGGTGTTCAGTGTTCTGAGCCTAGCCTTTATTAGGACTTGACTGGCAAGAACACACCTCCTTATTTTTCTTGCTCACATGTTGGTTACCTACCAGTTCAAACACACAGACACACACATACACCCCACAGATAAATTCTCAGAAAGGGTACACTATAAATCCACACAGTGAAAGAAAAATTTTCTAACTTTAACACACCCTGCACAGCTGCTATGAGTACAGCAACCCTGAGCATATTATGAAGTCATTTTTCCTTACACTTTTCAACTATGCTTAGATGATCCAGTGCTGGGCCACTGGATCACAAGAAGCAGAGCCCAAGAAAGCGTGTTTAGCACAAGAAGTTATTCCTGTTAGCAACTCAAGGCCATGAAAGAACCTGAAGGGCAGAGCAGTTGTTATCTTAACTGCCAGAAACAAAAACAAAACCTACACACATGGACAAAGGAGCAGATGAGGGGTTTTATCCTTCTATCTCAGCAGCCCCATACAGAGAAGCAGAAAGGGGCTAGGTGTGTGGCTCAGTCAGTACAGTCTTTGGCTACTAAGAAGCACAAAGTCCTGAGTTTGATCCCCCACAGTGCTTCAACCATAGATGAAGTCATAGAGGTGAGGGTAAGAGAATCAGATGTTCTAAGTCATCCTCTGCTCCCTATGTGAGTCTTCTCACCACCCATCCCAAGTCACCTCCACCCTCAGGAAGCTTTGATAGTGAATACTTCTGTCTAAGGAGCATGCCATGCACAGCTGGGCAGTGTCCTAGAACCTAACACCAGGCATGCTAATGTACAATCAGGACTAGAAAACTGTACAAGTCTGGGGAACCCAGTGGAACAACCTAGGGTATTTTGCTGACTTTCCTTCTTCTGAAATGTTTGGATTAAATCTGCTGGCATAGCCTGTCTGCAACCTGATAAGACACCTCCAAGGAGCATGCCCACGTCTAATTGATGTTCTCGTGTCTGGTGCTTCGCAGGCGCCTATAACAGACTCCTGCCCTACATCCTCATGGGCAGTCTCACTGTCCTCATTGGAATCGTCACGCTTTTTTTCCCTGAAAGTTTTGGAGTGACTCTACCAGAGAACTTGGAGCAGATGCAGAAAGTGAGAGGGTGAGTAGCAAAATGATTGGAAGGAAATAAGAATGTCTGGAAGAATAAACATGGGGGAATATCCAACATGATATGGAAAGGAAGAGCGTTGCGTGGCGATGGGAGGAGGGCGCTGGAGAACACTGTTGAGCAAGGCTAGTTAGAGCACCACAGCCACACGGGAGGTCGGAAAGCCACGGAGCAAGACAGCTGAGGATGAAGCCCAAGAAAAGAAGAGAATTCACAATATGACAAAAGACAAGACACGCCAAAAAATATATATATCAACTTAAAATCTATTAGGAAGAGCAGGGCACACACTTGCAGTCCAAGCTACAAGACAAGGTAAGGTAGGAAGGTCACGTGAGTACAGGTGTTCAAGACCAGCCTGAGTCACATAATGAACCCTCAATGTCAATTCACTCATCCATCCATGCATACATACATACACACATACATACACACATATTCATATATACAGACACGTGTAAAAAATAATCAATGGGAGAACTCAGTAAAAATCTGTTGGAACATTCAACTAGATATTTTTGAGTAAAGAAAAAGTAAAAATCCTTCTAAAACCGTCAAGGTAAATCTAGAAAGAAAAAAGTAGGACTGAAAACACGAAATCATGCCATCTACGAGAACAGTATTTCTTTAATGTGAACTGAGCAAGAAAAGGGATACAATAAGATCAAAAGTTCAAGGTCATCCTACATAGTAAGAACCAGTTCCAAAGGAACCAACGGACAAAAACACAGTAACAAAATCAAAGTCAAATACCGACAAGCCAAACATAGACATGGACTGATAAACCAAGTTCCTGAAGTCTGTGGGGAGAGGAAAGGAAAATTCACTTATTCAAAGTATGTATGCAGCATGTGCATGAAAAACTACTCACCCATTTGTGTAAATAAATACAGGATCCGGTGAGGTGCTCAGTGGGTAAGAGACTTACTGCCAGGTCTGAGCACCTGGATTCCATTACCCCACAGAGAGGAAGGAGAGAAGGGATCTCCTCAAGCTCTCCTCAGTATTAAACACTTTTCTGTTGCTCTGATTAAATGTCATGACCAAGAACAGCTTACACAGGAAGAATTTATTTAAAGCTGCCGTTCCTAAGGATCCATGTATTATTACATGTATTACTAATACATGTAAAACCATGTATCTCATCTATAATCCCAGCATCAAAAAAGCAGTGGCAAGCTGACCCTGGGACTTGCTGCCCAGCCAATCTGACCAAATCAGTGAGCTCCAGGTTCAGAGACAGACACTGCCTCAAAAACTAAGCTGAAGAGCAGTGACGAATGACACCAAACAACATGTACCAACATACACATTCATGCACACAAATTTTAAAGTCCAGACTGTCTTTTGGGGACTATGCGATTCATGTGTTTTTCTCTCTCTGAGACCTTCTGAACGTCCTATGATCTGGTTCAATTCTGACACTACAATTAGGATCAGACTCCACAGGCACAAGGGCCCAATCCTGCACCTCTCAGTCACAAGTCACTCTCACTCCTGTCTCACCTGACTGCAAAGTCTGGGGTCCCCCCAGCTCCCATCCATGTGTTCAGTCATTGGCTAGAAAGCCTCCCAGACCCTCGGGGAAACCCTTCCCTTGTGTCAGCACTACCTTAAGGAAGACATGAATAGGTATGTGCTGGAAGGACCTGGGTGGGGCATCTGCTCCTGAGGGCTGGGGTGCACTACTCCCCTGACAGTGAGACAGATGTCGGTGATTCAGAAGACTCAAACAACACTTGCAGATTCTCCATCCTGTGGGCTTGATTGGTCCTTAACTCGATCCCCGTCCTGTTCTCTGCAGAGATTGGGAGAGCAGAGCCAGAAGTCTCTGTGCGCCAAGATGAAGGCTTCTTCCTTCTAGCAGCCAGTCCCCATGCTTGAGCTAGCTAAGAGCCACCCCAGAGAACCCCACGTTGCCCTCTGTCACCCAGGAAACGACAAGAGAATTAGGAGCTCTGTACCATGATGCAGAGGCAAAGACCAAACATCCTTCTGTGACAGCCCAGTCTGACAGATTTAAAAGCTCAGCAGCATGACAAAGAAATTGAGATTCTGAACTGCACTAAGCCTGGCTTCAAATTTCAAACTTACAGCATAAAGTTGGGGAAATTATTAAGTTGCCTCAACCTCCAGTTTTTCCATTTATTACATGGGAATATTTCACATGGCTATCTTCAGGTTCGGATAAAGTGTTAGCCGTGACTAGCTAACATATTAAAGCTAAGTCTGTGCGTGTAGATACTGATCGGTCACGGAATTTTACAGGTGCCTCTGTTTGATAAGAATTGATCTAATCACTGAGTGGTGGTGGCATAAACCTTTTATCCCACCAGTTAGGAGGCAGGGGCAGGCAAATTTCTGAGTTCCAGGCCAGCCTGGTCTGTAGAATGAGTTCCAGGACAGCCAATGCTACACAGAGAAACCGTGTCTTGGAAAACAAAAAGAACAATTACAAAGAGTCTACCTAATCATTACAATTCTCTGTCAACTCATACCATCGTGATTGACACCGTTCCTGCTGGCCTTCCATTCTTTCTTCTGGGAAACTGAAGAGCTTACATTCAGGCTTTGTGTTTAATAAGAAAGCAGCTTGATTGGTCTTTGAAATCATAAAATATAAGGTCTGCACCCATGAGATTCTTTAATTAGAGTTCACATGTTTTTCACTGGTTGAGTAGGGACGTGTTTTCAGATGTCAGTTTGGTGTTTGAGGGATGGAAGGTCCAACTGTTTCGTTTTCTTCAGCAGTTGTTCTACTTTCAGGTTCAGATGTGGGAAAAAATCAACAGTCTCGACAGACAGAGAAGAAAACCCCAAGGTTCTAATAACGGCGTTCTAACGAGGTTTCCTAGGCCCTTGGCAAACTGAAAAACAGATGTGTAGGATGTGCTGGAGTGAGCCTGCAATCCCAGCACTCTCAGGGTGGAGACAGGAGATCTGAAGTTCCAGGCCATCCTTGGCTACGTCAGGAGTGTCAGACCAGCCTGTCTTACCACAAGCAACCCTGTCTCAGCAAAACAAAGCGAAACAGAACAAACAAAAGCCTTTTCTGCTGAAAGGGACTAGTAGGGGTGATGAGCGCTAACCTGGACTTGTGGAGAAATACACAATATCTCATGAATTCTCGGCCACTCTTCCAGATGGTCTTGTTTTTAAGAACAAACATTTTGAAACAGTCTTGATTACTAACTATTGGATAAAATAGATTTGTAAGTTTTTTTTAAATGTGTTAGTCAAGGATTGGCAAAATCCATATGAAGATTAACACACATTTCCAATTGTATAAATGCTATCCAAATAAAAAATTTATTGCATTATCACAACTATTAGATGGTGTCAGTGCTTGTGTGTGTATGTGTGTGTGTGTGTGTGTGTGTCTGTGTGTCTGTGTGTCTGTGTGTGTGTATAAGTGTAGAGATGATCCAGCACATTCAAAATGAACTCGAATGGGGCTGCAGCCAATGATCTTCTGGACTGCAGGTCCTGAGTCTTTGATGGGTAGTTAGCATCCTGTGCTGGAGTCTGAGAGCCACATCAAGTAGACCCTGCTGAACAGTGTCTTCACACTGCGTTACATGAACATAACACCAACAGGCAAAGAACTCTTTCCAGATCTGGGGAGATTGTTCAGTTAGCTAGATGATGACGGAGAAGAAGGATGTGATATCAAAACATCAAGAGGCTAAATATATAGCCTTTATTAAATATAATCGTAACTATTATTTTGATTTTTTTAAAAGGCAAACTAGCATGCATAGGCCCTGGGCTAAATCCTCAAAACTACAAAAGAAAGAGAGAGAGAGAGGAGAGAGAGAGAGAGAGAGAGAGAGAGAGAGAGAGAGAGAGAGAGAGAGAGAGAAGAAAAAAGAAAAGTCCATGGGAGAAAACAATAAAAAAATTGAAATGCACTTTCATAAGATAGGAACATCAAGTAATGTTCAAATTATTAGTAACAACCCAAATTTTCAAAGGCCTTAAAATAATACCCATCCAACAAGGTAGCCACTAACTAGAAGTAACTGCTGAGTATTTAAATGTGTACTTCACTAGATTCAGCTGAAATGTCCTGTAAAATACACACTGAAGTCCCAAGGCTTAGTATGAGAGACAGGGATTAGTGATTTTTAATAAGAACCAAATGCATTTAAATGCTTTCCATGCCAACTTTATAATAAAATGGTAACATATTGTTAGAATTAATTCCGTACTCTTTAAAGAAAAGCTTTTCTTACATAGCTGGAATCCAATTCAGGCCCTGGTGCATGTGAGGCAAGCTCTCTCCCACTGAGCCACACCCCAGCTCTAAAGGCTTCTAACATAATCACTGCCAGGGAGATCACAGGACAGCCACCTACATCTCAATCTCGCATGTCCCTGCAAATGTCAGTATGTTATACTTCATAAACTATACTTCAAATTGCTAATTCTTTATGCAAAATTTGAATCTAACCATGTAAAATTTTTATTTAGTAAATCTGGACATTTTATTAATACCACTGTGACAGTTATTGCTGTCAACTTGACAGGGCCTAGAATCACTTAAGAGAGAAACCTCTGGGCATACCTGTGAGGAAGTTTCTAGATGGGGTCAGCTGAAGTGGGAAGAGTAACCCCAACTGTGGGCAGCACCAGTTCCATGGCCTGGAATCCAGGACTGAGGAGGAGGAGGCAGGCTGAGCACCAGCTTTTGTCACCCCTGGCTTCCTGGCTGAGGACAGACTATGACAAGCAGACTCCGACATGGCTCCCCAGAGTGACCGATTCCACCCTCTGACCACACTCCAAACAAACCCTTTCTCCCTTAGGTTGCTATTGTCTCTATAACCAGAAAAGTTACTAATACAACAGCTACCAAGACTTTTTTTTAAGATCTATTTATATATCATATGTAAGTAGACTGTAGCTGTCTTCAGACACTCCTGAAGAGGGCATCAGATCTCGTTACAGATGGTGGTGAGCCACCATGTGGTTGCTGGGACTTGAACTCAGGACTGTCAGAAGAGCAGTCAGTGCTCTTAAGTGCTGAGCCATCTCTCCAGCCCCCTGGGAAGACAATTTTAATGATAATGTGCATCTGCTATATATGCCTGTTGTCCTGCTGCTGGAAAGGATGAGGCAGATGGTCCTTTGTGATCAAAGTTTCAGATAAAGCCAGGGAAATATAGTAGGCCCCATCTCAAAGAATAAATAAATAAAATTATTAATGTAACTCTCATTTCATTTGAAAATAATTCTTTAGAATTACACAGTTGCTATTTTTTATACCTTATCTTTTCTTCATTTTAGGAAATATTATTTGCACAAATTAATGGGTTTCATTGTAAGGTTCTATGTTTGTCTTGAGACAGGGTTTGTGTAGTCCTGGTTGGCCTGGAACTAACTATGTAGATCATCCGTCAGCTCCTGAATTAACTGCAAAATAACTAATCTGAGGGTGTAATCCTAGACTAAGATCCTTAATCTTGAAGTTAATTTTTTTATATTTGCTTGAGTCAGTTTGTGAACGACTGGATAATTTTTTTTTATTTTTGAGAACAGAGCCTGGGGATTAAAATTCGTTGCCCACAGCCGCATGACCACGGTCTCAACATTTGTCTCAGTCTTTTAATTATTATTATAATAGTACCTTACGTGAGTGGGCGTTTTGCCTGCATGTGTGTCTATACTCTAAATGTGGTCCTGGTGTCCAGAAGACCAGAAAGGGGCATTAGTTCCCCATGGAACTGCAGTTGCAGGTTGTAAGCCTGTAAGCCTCCAATGCGTGCTGGGAATTGAACTCTGGTCCTCTGAAGGAGCAGATTTTTGGCGGGATGCAATCGCTTTCTGACCTATAACAAGAAGTTGAGAGAGTATTTCATACTGAAATCCTAAGCCTTTCTCCAAATCAACACCCTGCTTGATCACCACTTCCCCCAAAGGAGCCTGGGGACTCGGAGGTGTGGCTTGAGTAGACCCGTCCCTCCCCTAGCAACAGCTTCTTCGGGGCGGGGACTACAGAGGCCCCGCCCCCAGCCCGTCCTTCTTACTCTCTGGCTGGACAAGGAGGGACTTCACCTCGGGGCTTTCCTCAGCGAACAGAACCGCTCTTAGTGGGCAAGGAACTCCTAGCCTCCCTCACGCCCACACAATTCCGAAGCCAGGCTCCTTCCTGCTTCCGCGCCGTCCAGCCAGTGCGGAGTCCGGGACCAGGTCCGCCTCACATACACGCGCGTCCAGTGTCCACCACGGATCACGCAGGCTCCTGCCCTGCCCTGCCCACCCTCAGAGCTGCACGGCGGGCCTTGCAGTCAGACGCGGAGTCCATCATGGCCTCATGGCCTGGGTGTCTTTGGCGCTGGCGGGGTCTGGGGCGGCGGGAGGAACTCACGAGCTTGTGTCTGTGGAAAACGTCTCCTGACGCTTTCTCGAACTCCTCTTAGACGAGTGACTGGTGCTGCGCGCGCACGCGCACAGACAAACCGTGCTCCGCCCACTGCGCCCAAGTGTCTTCGGGTTCCCGACGGGACCCGGTGGGCTGCCGTCTATATGCCTGACTACGACGAGGTGACCGCCTTCCTGGGCGAGTGGGGGCCCTTCCAGCGCCTCATCTTCTTCCTGCTCAGCGCCAGCATCATCCCCAATGGCTTTACTGGGTTGTCAGCCGTGTTCCTGACGGCGATCCCGGAGCACCGTTGCCTGGTACCAGACACCGTGAATCTGAGCAGCGCGTGGCGCAACCACAGTATCCCGCTGGAGAAGAAGGACGGAAGACTGGTGCCCCAGAAATGCCGCCGCTACCGACTGGCCACCATCGCCAACTTCTCTGAACTGGGGCTGGAGCCGGAACGGGACGTGGACCTGGAGCAGCTGGAGCAAGAGAACTGCCTGGATGGTTGGGAGTACGACAAGGACGTCTTCCTGTCCACAATCGCAACACAGGTAGGTGGCAGCCCCCTGTCAGGGTCTGGTGACATCACGGGCGATGGTTATTGCCTTCGTCCGACGCACAGACTCGCTGGTGATGAACATCTTCCAAAAACATTTTATGAGATGACGCCTAGCCACAATACACCGCTCAGAGCACAAGTGTCAGACTGAGCATCCATTTGTAGGGTCGCATTGGCTTCTGGAAGGTACTGCCCCTAGGACATGCCCTGAGACCCTGAGTGCTGGGACTTTCTCAAGATAGTGATGTGATGCAGAGGGCTGGGATACATACTTGCTCCAGAGAAGAGGCCACAAGTTTAGCCTCTGTTCAGAAAGGAAATACTCTTTGCAGAACTTTTTAAAATTAAAGAAACATGTGTTCCAAACTCTCTACCACTTCTGTAATTACCAATCTTTTCCTCACCTATCCTCACTTCAAAATGAAGTCTTGCCATGCCCCATGGCAAACTGTTTCCATTTGTCCTCAATGGATTGTTACTTCTTGAGGACCCAAGTGTCTGCAGATCTATCTATCCAGAGTGACTTGTTGGTATGGAGTCTTTCCCACAGTATCCTGAGACAAGATCACTGGAGAGGTTAGGCAAGGCATATAACCTTCTCTGAAGAGCAATGGAAACCTAATTCCTCATCCCCTCACACTTTATTCTTGGGTGACTTGGATGCTTCTCAGTCACTCAGCTGAGGATGTAGCAGGCTGTTTAATAGTGGGTGTGTATGTGTTTTGGGGACTTGGGCACCAATTGTAATTTCCTGGGGGCTGTAACCACCCCTTCTCTCCCCATAATAGAAAAGTAATCCTCATTATATATGAGGTCAAGAGGTACTTCTTGGAGCTAGAGAGATAGCTCAGTGGGTAAGAGTGCTTGCTGCTTAGTCATGAAGAAAGACTGATTTTTGGATACAAGCCCCTGTACTAAAAAAGAAAGCAAAAGAGAAGAAAAGAAAGAAAGAAAGAAAGAAAGAAAGAAAGAAAGAAAGAAAGAAAGAAAGAAAGAAAGAAAGAAAGAAAGAAAGAAAGAAAGAAAGAAAGAAAGGAAGGAAGGAAGGAAGGAAGGAAGAAAGGAAGGAAGAAAGGAAAGGAAAGAAAGAAGAAAAATAAAAGTGGTTCTCTTGAGTTCAGTTTCTAGAACCCACATCAGGCAGCTTACAACCACCTGTAACTCCAGTCTCAGACAATCCAGCACCCTCTTCTGCTTACTACATATGACATGCACTCACATAGACAAATACCCATACACAAAAAAATTTAAATAATCTTTTGTAAAAACAGGGAAAGAAATGCCAGGCACAGCAACACAGTTTAGTGAGAGACCCTGTCTCAAAGGGATAAAGCTGAAGATCCACTATATTCCTCTAGTCTCCACATAGGCATCCGTGTCTGTACTCATATGCATAAACAAGCATCACACTGACACATGAATTAAATGATAAATATGGTTCTTCCTCTTTTAAACAACCTCAGCAAGTTTTTTTAAGATTTATTTTTATGTGTATGAGAGTTTTACATGCATGTATTTGAAGTACCACATGAATGTAGTACCTGTGGAAGTCAAAAGAGGGCATGGGATCCTCTGAAAGAAAGCTTAACAGTTTGAGGCATAAATAAGAATGTTTACAGTGAACAGTTTGAAAATACTTGACAGCTATATTAATATGCCCTCAAACCCAGAAAACCCGAGCTAAACCTACTGGAGAGACACATTTCTGACTAGAAAGAAGTGTAAACCCCTGGTCATAGCTCTTCTAAATTCTCAAAGTTTGGTTCTCCTCTTACAGCTCTCCAGCCATGAAGCTTGACTCTTGACCAATTATGCCCATCTGCTCACCAAATAGAAGCATTGATGTCTGGGCTTCAAGTACTTTAGTTATATAGCTAAGTAGCCAGATGAGTACAGGAATACTAGGTTCATGGGTAAGCTTATCGTATTAGTTAGGGTTTTATTGCTATAAAAGAGACACTATGACCAAGGAAACTCTTATAAAAGACAACAAATTGGGACTGACTTACAGTTTCAGAGGTCTATTATCTTCATGGCAGGAAACATGGCTGCAGGCAAATAGACAAGGAGGAGCTGAGAGTTTTACATCTTGATCCAAAGGCAGCCAGAAGGAGACTCTCTTTCACACTGGGTGGAGCATAGGACCTCAAAGTCCACCCCCACAGTGACACACTTCCTTCAACAAGGCTACACCTACTCCAACAAGGCCCCACCTCCTAATAGTGCCACTTCCCATGGGTCAAGCATATTCAAACCACCATATTCCACTCTGTGATGGCTATTGCTGGTTGTCAACTTAACTACATCTGGAATGAACTATAGTTCAGAAATGGGGTACATCTGTGATCCAGATCTTGAGACATCGTGGCCATGAAAGGCTTAGGCTTAGGCTAAGATAGTACATGCCTTTAATCCTAGGAGACAATGGCAAACAGATCTCTGAGTTCAAGGCCAGCCTGGGGCAGAGCAACTTCCAAATCCAGGCCTGGTAGTACATACCTTCAATCTGGGCCATACCTTCTACTGGAGGCCTACATAAGGACAAGGGACAAAGGAAGTGTTTGTTCTTCTGCTGCTTGCACTTACTTGCCAGCACATCTGTTGGAACTTACTTCTTCATGATTCCTGCTAATACAGATGACCAGCTGAAACACCCAGCCTCATGGGTCTGAGTAATTACTAGATTCTTGGACTTCCCATTCATTCTTGGATTTCCCATTCACAGCTGCCTATTGTTGGCTTCGTTGAACTACAACTATAAGTCCTCCAATAATTTCACTTAATATATAGAGACATTCCATACTGTAACTCTAGAGAACTCTAACCAATACAGAAGTTGGTACCTGGAATGGTTCTAGAGGAGCAGAAGTATAAGGTCAAATCTTTTTAAGTATCTGGAATTGTCTAAAAATTTGCCAACACCTTCTCATTCATCAGTACCTTCAACTACTGAAACCTCTCCAGACACACTGGGAGCTTGGAAAATATTGAAGGCCATGGTAGAAACTATATTTCAAAATTAAAGAAGTAAATGCCTTTCCTTATCTTGACCTATCAATTGTGACTGGCAATAGATTAGGGTAACATAATATATCAAAATTTCTACAGTGTGGGGGAAAATAAGGAAAATGATTTTGCTGGCTCACTGCTCTTAGCATGTCTGGATAAATTGATAATGGATAGGAGTGAGCTGCATGATAAAATTGACTGGCTCCAGATGCGGAAATACTATCTAAAGGTTTCGAAGGTGCCCATGAAGAGAATCTTCTTTCCAGCAGCCACAGAGGTCGAGTTGAAGAAAAATTAAACCGAAGTACTTATTATAAGGTTGGCTGAATTACAACCAAAATTCAAGTTTCACCATCAAACAGTGCAGCAGTTAAAGTAAGGCCATTAATTGGCAAATTAGAATCCTATAACTTGGGGTAGGGATGTGTGGGAAGACCCTATTAAAGCTGAGAACTTTAAATCCTCAGATTCTCCAGGGGAATCTCACCTCACCTGAGGAAGTAGTACCAGAAGCCCCACCCCTTGAAATACTGCCCTTTCACCTGAGGAAATTAATCCTTCATTGTTTGATAAGCCAGCAATGACTTTCACTGAAGAAAATGCCAGGCAAGACAATATTAATGTCCTTCAAGACCCATCAATACTTTCCATTAGACCGATAACCAGACTCAAGGCAAAGCAGGCCCCTAGAGGGAAGGTCAGAAAAGCTAGTCCATGAGGAAGTGTGCTACACTACTAAGGAGATTAATGATTTTGCTAATTCATTTAATCAGAAGTCTGGGGAATGTGTGTGTGAATAGATTTTAAGGGTGTGGGATAATGGTGGAAGAAACATAAAACTAGAGCAGGCTGAGTTTATTGGCATGGGCCCTCTGAGTGGAGGTTCTGGGTGTAATGTGGAAGCTCACAAGTTACAAAAAGGTGTCAGAAGTTTGTTTGAATGGTTGGCTGAAGTATGTCACAAAAGATGGTCTACTGAAAAAGGAGTTGGAGATGCCTGATATTCCTTGGCTTAGTGTTGATGAGGGGATGTTAAGGCTCAGGGAAATTGCAATGCTAGAGTGGATACACTGTGTAAAACCTAATCTTCAACAATGGAAAGGCCCAGATGACAAGCCCTTCATAAATCCTGTAAGACAGAAAATGGTGAGAGAAAAAGAGACGAGCATCACTGAGGTGAAATCTTCTAGGAAGGGTTTTCTGAGAGCACAAAAATGCTGTGTTCCAGAGATAGCTAAGCTTGTACCTCATGCTTCAGCTGGGCTTGGTAATATGTAAGAATCACACAGATGGTACTGTTTTAGAAGGCATGAAGGGTCATGGAGAGCAGTTGAGGCTTGGCACTGTGAGAGGCCAAAAAAAGTCATTGGTGCAGGTGCAGCTTCAGTTGCAGTTTACAGCCCAGGAATGAAGGGGTCATGCAAAGAAGTTGAGGCTTGGCATCATGAAGAGACTATGAGAGACTATTGGTGAAGCCTAGTTACAGCAGAAGACCCTAACATGTTGGAGATGCCAATACCATGGGATAACTACCAAGAACAGTAGTGGCAGTGGAGTGGAGTCAACCAGAGCCTAGAATGCTACAGAGGGCAGAGCTCGAGAAGTAGCCCTTTGGAGGAGCTCAGATCATGTGTGGATCCAAGATATTGGAACAAGAAGGTATAAAGTTTAAGTTGCCTTAAACTTAAAGTTAAGATGTTAGAGATGTCAGAGCCGTGGGATACCTGCTGAGAAAGGTGCTAAAGGAGTGGAGCCAGCCCAAGAGAAAGACATTTGTTGCAGTCAACAAAAATGAAAGGAGTTAGAGATATGAAGGCACTTTACTATAAGACATGGAGATGCAGAGTTTGGAGTTTGTCCAGCAGGTTTTTTGGTCTTGCTTTGATCCAGTATTCCTACTATGACATTTTGAAATGATAATGTATATCCTGTGGTGTTGGAAGTATATAATCTGCTTTTTAATTTTTGAGGGGATTACAGTTAAGTGATTAGATGAATCTCAGGAGAGACTTTGAACTTTTAATATTGCAGAGACAATAATAGACTATGGAATTTTTGAAGTTTATTTTGCATTGTGCTATGATAACAATTTGTATTTTCATCTGCTTAGCTGATAACAATTTGTATTTACCAAGAAAAAGATCATCATCTATCTTACATCTTATTTTTGAAGTCTTGTTCAGCGAAACTGGCTAATCATCTACTCTCTATTCTTAGAATTATTTACTGTTTATAACCCTGTCTTTTTATTGTACACAGCAAAACCTATGGTCATGTATATAGATCACACGATCCAGGAACTCAGACCCCATTCAGAAGGAAATGTCTTCTTTACTCATTTAACTGGTCCCAAGCCTACTTTTCTCTCTAGTACAATTACATGCTTGTAACATATAAAAAAAAAGCTCACTGTACTTTTTCTAACGTATATAGCCCTCACTGTTCTATGAGGGAGGAGGCACATTCTACTCTTAAGTCTAACTTTATTATATCTTTCTAGCAAAACAATTTAAACCATTTCCTTAAACTTTCTATCATCTGGGGCTGGAGAGATGGCTCAGTGATTAAGAGCACTCACTGCTATTCCAAAGGTCCTGAGTTCAATTCCCAGCAACCATAAGGTGGCTCACAACCATCTGTAGTGAGATCTGATGCCCTCTTCTGGAGTGTCTGAAGACAGGTACAGTCTACTTACATATAATAAATAAATAAATCCTTAAAAAAAAAGGAAAGGAAAGAAAGAAAAAGAAAAAGAAAACAACAAAGAAACCAGTCTTTAAAAAAAACTTTCTATAAACTATCTAACTTCCTGAAACTATTTAAATCAAATCAGGAATTCCACAAAATCATTCATTGATCTAAACAGCATTATCTCAGGAAAGTTCATCTTTATGTTGATCTGCAGGAAACTTGCCCAACAGAATGGCTATCACCCAGGAAGTAATCACGCCAGGCTATAGGCAGTAAGGGTCTCCCTGTGCCAGATATATGAGAAATATAGCAATGACAAACATAAGAAGGCACATGGTAGCAAGAAGCAATCCTGGGACAAAGCTTCTAGGGCTGTGCATCTCCAGAATTCACCCATTGCAGCTGTACAAAATGGTGGGACATCTCCAGGAAACTCACTTGCCCATTGCAGCTCCTCTTCCATGGCATCCACCAGACCTTGACTATTGATTGACATTCTGATCCTTCTTCCCAAGAGCTGGGATTTATAAGTTTGATTTTTTTTCAAGTCCTATTTTTAACGATGATTCTTAAATGCTTTAACCTTCCTTGAAACCCACCACCCACCAGAGGTAGTGGAAAAGAAAGGATATGGGGAAAGTAGACCTGTTTAGAAAGATTCTTTGGAGCAAATCCCATCTGTATTGTCTGGAAGTCAGCAGTTCGGTATAAGTTCAAAGCAGTGTTTCATTCTAAAGCTCATTATAAGTTCGAAGCAACAGTTTTACATGGCCTCGCTTTATTGTTGTGCATACCTATGGCCTCAACCTTGGACCTGACCTAAAATGAATATATTTTCTTGATTATTAATTTGTTCCAAATCTATTCTTCCTAGTGCAATTTACATGCTTGTAGTGCATGAAAACTCACTGTACTTTCATTCTGTCTTTACCTACTATTCTATGAGAAGGGACACATTGTTCTTGATCCTAACTTTATTATATCTTTCTGGCAAACAACTAAAACCATCTCCTTAAACTTTCTACCAATTATTATAACTTGCTAAAATTATTTGAATCAAATAAGGAATTCTATAAAATCATTAATACATCTAAATATCATTAATTCAATGAAAATTCATCTTCATGTTGATCTGCAGGAAATTTGCCCAATAGAGTGAGCTAATACCTAGGAATCATTAGGCTATGTAATATTGGCAGGAAAGGCATATCAACAGCAATAATCAATCCTGGTAGGAAGTCTCTGGGGTTCATGCCTCTGCAGAGCATACCCATTGCAGCCATGCAAAACAGTAGGCCATCTCCAGGAAGCTTACTTCCCACAGCATTCCATGCATGGCTTCTGCCAAGGTCTGTAACAATTCCTTCTGTACACAGTCTCTGACCAAGCAATATCTTTCTGGGAACCACTGAAGTCCCTGTTTGGACTGTCTGCTAGTCTTCCAGCTCCATATTGGGCCGAGACATCTAAATATCCAAGTGTCACCGTTTCCGCATGTACCCCACTCTTCCCTGCACAGATCACTTCCTGGTTGTGGTAACAGTAGTGAAACCACACTTTGAATGGTGGAAATGCAAGCAGAGAGCCTATTTCCTGCCCCAATCTGTTTTCTAGACAAAGAAATTAAGGCACTGTTTGGTGTGATGGGCAAGACCTTATATGAAGTTAGAAAACCAGGTAGCACTAAAGTAGCACTTAACACCCAGCTTCCAGACTCCCAGTCCATAGCTCCAAGGCGTACTGTGTTTAGTCCTATTGGAGTATGATATAAGATATTCCAGTTTAGAATGCCACAGGGACTTAGGGCCATTGCCTTGATGGGAGCCCAAGCAGAGCTGATGGAACGGGTCTAGACAGAATACTGTCAGCCTTTTGGCCTCTATCTTTTGCTGGATGCTTTACCTCTTAGACTCCCCACAAGAGTGCCTTGCCTCTTCCACAGCCCTTGGCATCCTTAGAAGCATGTAAAAAAAAAAGCATTGCTGACTAGAGATCAGTGTCTGGCTTGGTAGAGGACTGTTGCTTTCTCCTCTCCCTCTCCTTAAATTGAACCAAGACATGGGATCCTACTCTATGAAAGACAAAATGGAGAGGGAGAGGCCACCTGCTTTCTCTGTATTGCTACACAGGTGAGTCATTGCCTAGATCAGTGATCTCCTATAGTCAGAACATTTGGGGATGAAGGGTATGCCAATTTATTTTCCAAGAAGCCTTAAATTTCATAAAAGGAGTGAGTGATACATCCCTTTGCTCCTCCTACAGTGGGACCTGGTGTGTAAGGATGACTGGAAAGCCCCACTCACCACCTCCTTCTTTTACGTGGGTGTGCTCTTAGGCTCCTTCATTTCGGGACAGCTCTCAGACAGGTAAGGTGTCCAGTACTTAAAGGAGTGTATACCTGGACTTGACTTCAAATGATGATGTTCTCTTAGCCTAGGGACATGTGTTTCAGAAGTAGCAGTATCTACATCTAGCATAGATTTTTCCATGTCAAGAAAATGGGCCAACAACCTCCCACATTATTTCCTAATGCACACTGAACAGAGAAACCTGAATCAGTTGAGCCATGTGTACCCACAGTTCAATGACCAGTTACTTTGTCATGATTCACTTCTGCACTTGTCTGGGTCACTTTCCCTAGGAGATTATACCACTCTCCTATTCCCAAGGAAGAGAGATTGACATTACACGTGTGTGGATGCACTGTACTGTACATTAGGCAATTCCAGGGTGACCACTTCTGTATTTGCAGGAAGACCTGCTTACTCTCTGAGCAAGGTGAGAGAAGCAGAACTCTGGTGTCCTTTAGCAAAGTGGCCTGTGGTTATGGCATTTACTGTGTGAACAAAAGAGTGAATGTTATTTGTTACAAGCATAATATTGTACAATTTTAAAGCTTTTATCTAAGGTTCACTAATAGCTCAGAAAATCAAAACACCCTTGAAATTTAAATAGTGGGTGGGGGTGCACAACTCTAATGCCAGTACTCAGATGACTGAGACCAGAGGATTGAGAGTCCAAGGTCATCATCGTGTACTACTTAAGGAGAATCTGCCTCGGTAACCAAGGCAACGGTAAAAATAGAGATTGTCTATGAGGGTTTGTTGACTTTATTGTTATTTCTTCAAGGTCCATAGCTTTTGTGAAATTCTCAGAAGATTAATTATGCTAAGTCTTTTGTTGGAGCTTTGGGATCTATCACAGACAGCAGAAGTCAGCAGAGAGAACTTCAACAGATCCTTGGCTATGGTGACACTGATAGGATATTCCTAGACTCAGGAGAGCAGGGTTCTCAACTTGTGGGTCAAAACCCCTTTTACAGGAGTCCCATATCAGATATCCTGCATATCAGATATTTATAATCTAATTCTTAACAGTAACAAAATAGCATTTATGAAGTATCAATGAAAATAATTTAGTATGAGAAGGGTCCCAGCATTAGGAGGGTTGAGAACTACCGCAGTAGAGGGTGCTGCAGCATCCTTCTGGCCGACTAGGGGTACGTGGAGAAGTCCAGGCTGAGACAGAAAGTCATCTTGTCCGGGAAGCAAAGCTTGCTCTGTCTCATACTCTGGGGTTATATGATTGCATATTTACGTCTGTGGATCATTCTCATATCATTACTCAAAATTTGGGGGTTTTGTTTGGCGTTTTGTAAATTTGTTTTTGTTATTTTGTGTATGTACAGTTGGGGAGAGGTATGCATGCAAAAGTAGTCATTTGGAGGTTGAGAGAATACAGTGGAATCCTACTAGGGATATAAGTTCCAGAGATCCAACTGAATTCATGATGCTTACACAGCAAGTACTTTACCTGCTGGGCCGGCCATCTTGCTGGCTCTTGGTTTTCGTGGGTGCTTTTTTTTCCTCGATACGAGGTCTTTCCCTAGCTGACCTAGTACTTGCTCTGTAGGCCAGGCTGACATTAACCTTATGGCAGTCCTCCTAGATCACGTTCCTGATGCTAGAAGTACAAGGGTGTACCATCACTCTCAGCTAGTGAAAACTTGCATAACTGTGTATCTCGTTAGATTTATTTTTCAAAAGTCACGTAGTGATTAAAAACAAAAATACTGAACTGCCACCAAGGTGCACTGAAGATGGCAGTAGGATGCCAGGTCTAGTGGCACTCTGCTTTAGTACCAGCACTCAGGAAGCAGAGGCAGGTGGTTCTCTGAGTTTGAAAACAGCCTGGTATATATGGTGAGTTCTACAACAGCCAGAGCTACACAGCAAAACACTGTTTCAAAAAAAAACCCTAAAAATATTTTAAAAATAAAGATGTCAGTAGGCTGTGACCATAAGATTGCCAGCTCTGGCTGAGCCTGAGGTACCTCACTGTTGGGAAATGATACTTCTCTTAACCTAGTAACAAGCATTAATTGATTGCTTTTGTTTATTTAGGAAATATGTAGTATTTAATTATGTGTGAAGCTCTGTTGTAAGTACAGCACACCTTAAAAACCAACTAGGTAACCATATCCTCTGAACCAACACCTCTGACAAGAACTGTTATTTCCATTTGTAAGTGGGGCAAGTAAAACATGGTGGTTAATTTATGTGCCCAGGATATGTAGTTGGCAAGTGGCAGGTTATACTGAGGCCCAGGGTTCCTTGCTCCTCTGGTTTTCTGGACTACTGCTGAAGATCTCTGCTCACCTAGAAATTGCTCTGAGTAAAGAAACTTGCCACCAAGCTCAACCTGCTGAGTTCTGTCATAGGGACTCACATGGTAGGAGGAGAGGACCTATGTAGCATGTTGTCCTCTGACTGCCACATGCACTCCTCTAGTTCATATGCACCCCACCCTCCTACTCCCTAACCTCCTACCAAATGACTTTCGATTCCGTCATCATCACAGTTCGATCAAAATGGAGGTGGCCCGACAACTGCAAGTCAGACAGGAGAGCTTTGTTGCCTTAGAAGCCCGTCCAGTGTTTGTCCATCCAAGTTAGCGCCCACAAGTAACCACTTCCATGTCAGTGCCAATCATAATCGGGAGAGGGATAGGATAGTTCAAAGCAACAAACCCTAAAGCCTAACCCTGCCCCAAATCACAAACAGAAACTTAAAGTTCTGAATCCTGAACCTGGGGAAATAGCACAGTCAGTGAAGGGCTGCCCCACAACCATGAAGTTCTGTGCTCAGTCCCAGCACCCGTGTAATATCAGGGTGGCATGGCATGCCTTTGTAATCCCAGTGACTGAAGGGCAGCGACAGGAGCTCCCTGGAGCTCATTGGCAGCCATCCTGGCCTGTCTTAAAATGATGTGGACAGCTTCTGAATAATAACACTGAGATTGACCTCTGGTCTCCACATGCATATACACACTTGTGCACAGGAGAACACATACACATACATGCACTTACACATGCTCGCATACACACACACACACACACACACACACACACACCAAAGTAAGCTTCTAAGCTGAGATTCTTATTGTAAAGGATGTAAAAAAAATAGAAAGCTATGTCCCAGGAAGGGATGGCAGCATGCTTTGTGGTACTCAGGAAAACTGTACTACATCAGTCAGAACAGATGCCTAGAAACCAGAGAAAGCATAATTGTGGGTGCCTCAGAGAGTGCTGCCCAAAGAGAAATGTGTGAATCTGTGTAGACTTAGGAGAAGATCCACGGTGCAGACATGTGAATGTATTCTCCAGAACCATGACCAAAAGAAAATGAGCATGCTACTTTAGCGAAGGCAGCAGTCTACACCATAGGTACTGGTGCCAGTCTTCGGCTCCTCTGCTGCCTTTGTGCAGTTGCCCATATCTATCCCATAATATACATTTTAGCGTACTGGATCTTCTTTTTTGCAGTTGCTTTTGTTTTCACTTCATTTGTGATAGAAGTTTAATCCGGGTCCTTGTGTATGCTAAGCATGCAGTCTGCTGTTGAACTATACCCATTTGTTCCAATTATTTGGAACTATAAGTATTGTTTTCTAAAATTCATTATGCTATAGATGTCATATTTTCATAATTCCAAATTCCAGGCATATAGATTATATATAGGCTTTTTTATTTTGTACATTTCATGAATATTTAGTTCCATGAAAATACATTATCCCAACATCAATTTTGTATATAACTATTGTGCTGATGTGTTAAAACATCCTCAATAAATGAAGAGATACACTTTTTGTACATCTGTCCTTGTGAAAGATAACCATTTCTGCAGATCCTTGGGAGATAGATGGAGGGGTGGTGGTGGTGGTGGTGGTTGTTGGATTTCTATATTTTTTGTTGGGTTTTTTGATCCCCAAGAGTCAGAGTGGGAGTCAGAGAGACCACCCAGACGTGGACAGTACCAGCTGCTCTTGGTTCAGTGCCTACATAGATACTCGCAACCTAACCCCAGTTCTAGGGGATCTCATCCCCTCCTCTGGCCTCTGGGGATACCAAGCATGCATATAGTGCCCAGCTATATGTCCAGGCAAAATACCTGTACACGTAAAATAAAATGAAAATGAAAAAAAAATTTAACTCAAAAAAAAAGTTACATTGTTGGCTGGTGACCTTTTACCTTCTCAGCAGGTAACTGTGTTTGCTGCCAGACAGAATGAACTGATTTCAGTCCACAGGACTCAATTGGTTGATGGAAAGAACCAACTCCCATAAGTTATCCTCTAATCTCCACATGGATGCACCCCAATAAATAAAAATGAAAGAAAATATAAAATGAAAAAGTTAGAACTGTGAACTGGGGCATACCGCAATAGTAGAGCATGGGCCTAGAACTAGGGTTCCAGCCCGGATACCACAGAAGAAAGGCTCAGGTATGTCCATCATGGCTGCTTCAGCTGAGTGCAGTAATAAAAGAGTGTACACACTTATCAGGCATGTTTGCTAACACATTGCAGGTTAGGCCAATTTCTTTTTTTTAATTTGTTTATTTTATTTTTATAGGTAAGTACACTGTAGCTGTCTTCAGACACACTGGAAGAGGGCATCGGATGCCCATTACAGATGGTTATGAACCAGCATGTAGTTGCTGGGAAGTGAACTCAGGATGTCTAGAAGAACAGTTTCTGCTCTTAACCACTGAGCCATCTCTCCAGCTCAGCCCACTTCTTTATAAATGTTTTGCTCCTGAATGTTACCTACATGTGACTGTTTTATATTCATCAAAACATATGTGTGACTGTCTATTTTATTGTGTAGAGTATATGAAATATTCTGTCGTGTTATTTTTCAAACCCTCTTAAAAATGTAAATGTGGTTAATTTTTAATATGTGGGGGATTATACTGTTATAAAAGTCAAATTGTTACACAATTATACATTTAAGTTTTTAAGTGTACTTTTGTCTTTAAAAAACTATTATGAATATGTGGATTTACACGTAACAAATGTCTTTCCATCCCCTGCAGTCATTAGTATCATTGTGGCACTGCTTTTGAGGTAGCCTGAGTGTTCAGACTACACATTCATCCTGGAAAGTATGGAATTCAATGTCCACATGGAGACTGAGAGGGTTGGGACTACCTGTGCCAGTCCCTGTGTTGGAGACAGCCCCTCAGGGGAGCCAGTGGTTGCTGCCTCTCCCAGCTGCTTCTCTGTGACCCTCCTTTCCTCTTCAGGTTTGGTCGCAAGAATATATTGTTTTTGACAATGGGCATGCACACTGGATTCAGTTTCATACAAGTCTTCTCTGTGAACTTCGAGATGTTTACTCTGCTCTTTACCCTTGTCGGAATGGGACATATCTCCAACTACGTGGCAGCATTTGTCCTGGGTATGGACATCAGTTTGAAGTTTAGTTCTAGATCCTGTGTTTCATTTTACTGTAGACAAGTTGTGATGTCCCTCGTAGCTAGAATCCCCTACTAAATAAACCTACTTTACCAGATGGGAAGTTGAGCCTGACAATGGTTCGGCATCTGATATCCAGTTGTCTTGTGGCCTCTGACTTGTGGCCTCTTAGCCTTATTAGTACTTCAGTCATTAACTAGGATTCCCTTTTTAAAGGCTTGCATGGAAAGGCCTTAGGTGTCTGAGGAAAGAAGGAGGCACACCGAGGGGAGGTGATGGGCAAGCTCCCCAGGAAAGAGACGCTGCAGAGCACTGGTGGCCATCAGTGTCTGCCAAGGAGCTGAGCAGTCCAGTTCAGGTTTTGGTCAGAGTCTGCACTTCAAGGATGTGACTCAGACAAGCTACCTTGCTCCCACTGGAAAGCTTCTAGTCTCTCTGTTTAGAAGAACTTTGCACTAACCAATCAGATCACTGGGTTCCTTTGTCTGTATAATGGGAAGGATGATTATTTTCTTTTCACATTTATTAGAACATTTTTTCTACAACGGATAATAGTTAGCATGTGTGGCTTTAGTAGTGACTTTAATTCTTCCTTGTGTAAGGGTCTTAACATTCTTTAGCATATGTCTGAGGATGGCGAAGATGCTTTCATAAGAGAACTGTTACCCTGAGACCTCAGAGAAACAGCCCAGGAGCAAGTCAGAGCAGACTTAGTTCAGATGTAGCCCTTTGCAGAGACTCTGAACACAGGGCTACTTCTGGCTCCCTCCTTGTCTCTATGTTAAAAATGATATCACAGAAGATTCATAAGGAAATAACCCTAATTAATGGTTAACTTGACTCTTCCTTGTTTTGAACAGGAACAGAAATTCTTTCCAAGTCAGTTCGAATTATATTCGCCACCTTAGGAATTTGCATATTTTTTGCATTTGGCTTCATGGTGCTGCCTCTGTTTGCATACTTCCTCAGAGACTGGAGGAAGCTGCAGCTGGCAATAACTTTACCAGGAGTGCTGTGTGGGGCTCTCTGGTGGTGAGTGTGGCCCTGGCCCTTGGGTTGTTTGCTGTGTGGCTTCTCTGTCATATCCACTAGAGGGCAGCAGGAGGCTCCAAATCCCAAGTCAAGATCCCAGAAAAAAAAGGAGTGAACATTATTTATAAATCAGTTCATAAAATCTCTCCATACTCAGAAAAGCCAAAATAGTACAAACTCCCAAGACAAAAGCGGGCATTTCCTCTGCCCTGTTCTAGGTTGAACTAGGAATTTGCTGCAAGCAGATAGAGACCAGCCAAACCTCTGGGAAGTTCTCAGATCCCAGCAAGACCTGGGCTGTAGATGCTTGATGCTGAGGCCCCAGACTAGGAGGGTTGGGAAGTAAAGAGAGGGAGAGCTCCAAATTGAGCTTCCCTAAGTGGTTGTGCAGAGGGAGGCAAGCTCCAGCTGTGCTGCCACCAGAGGGAGACTGGGCAGGTAAAGCAAAAGCTATTCCAGGCCAAGAATGGATCCTGGCAGGAATTACTCCTTAGAACAGACTAGACTAAGGTGAGATCCTCATCCCTTGCACAGTGGAGAGTATCCTGGAGAAGAATGGAGCAGAAGAAACAATGTATCATGGTTCCTGATCATGAGAGAGGAGAGAGGGCTGCCTGGTCACAAGGATAAGGAAAATAACCACCAGTCTCCAGCCTTAGTAACAATGCTGTTTTGTGTAGAGAGACTGACAAGTCTAATGAGTAAGTCAGAGGTGGAGTGAGGAAGAAATGGAGGCTAAGTGGTCCCTGCAGGAGATCCCGTGCCTCTCAGGGACAGAGTAGAAGACAGCAGGATCTGGGTGGGCCTGACTCTCAGCAGAAGCCAGACATCAGGAGCCCATCTAGTACCTGTCTCCTTAAAGCCCAGAAGGGGGCACCACCAGTGCAGACATGCAGGCGCCAACCAGAGTGGGGGGTCCCCTTGGGATGTACAGGAGGATGCTTCAGGTTTCGCCCACTTCAGTGTTCAGCAGAGCTCATACCTCAGGTAGTTACTGGGCCATCTCTATTTCTGGCTCATGAGCACCGGACATTCCACACACCTGCCCCTCTGTCTGAAACCTCATTTCCCATGTGTAGTTGAGCCAGCCTCTGGAGAGCAAGAGAACAGGAGGCCTCACTAGACTGCACTGTGCTTCCAGGTTCATCCCCGAGTCCCCCCGATGGCTCGTCTCTCAAGGTCGAATTAAAGAGGCAGAGAGGATCATCCGCAAAGCCGCCAAGTTCAATAGAGTTGTTGCACCTTCCACTATCTTCGATCCAAGTGAGGTAAATACCGTGTGCAAGCTGCCGGGAGGTTCCACTGACTGTTTTAGGTCAGCAGTGTACAGCGCAGCTTCCCTAAGCTATGGCCACCCCTAAGGCAAGGGTTTTCAAAATGCAGAAGTTGGAATTGAGAGACAGTTCTGTGTGTAGTGCTTGCCAAAGAAGCATCAGGACCCGAGTTCAGATCCAACAAGACCAGACTAAAAAGCCAGGCATGGCTGAGTGTGCCTGGAATCCCAATACTGGGGAAGCCGAGAGAGGAGGGTCCCTGGGGCTTACTGGTCAGACAGACAGACGGCCAGTAAGAGACCCTGTCTCAAAGATAAGCTAGAAAAGTGATTGGTGGTGACATCCCATGTCAACCTGTAGCACACACACACACACACACACACACACACACACACACACACACACGGACACACACACACACGGACACACACACATTCATGTGGTGTATACTCATATTCATGCATGAACGTGAATACACACAAATCTCAGAGGATGAGAGGAATGGGTTCCAACTGCCCATGGTTTTTTTGCCATGCTTTATTTCCTATTCAAATAATCATATTTTTTTAAACCTTGCTTGCTTGCCTCCTTGCTTGCTTTTTTAACATAGATTTTTTTGCTATGTGACCCTGACTGGTCTGGAACTCTCTGCATAGGTTTACCTCCAACAGTGATCTGACTCTTCTGCCTTCTGAGAGCTGAAATTAAAGAGATTCGCTACCAAGTCTGGCTTAACCATCTGTTTTTAATAGTAAACACACTTCATGAGAAAGGGGCTTCCTGCAACTTTAGTGTATTTGAGAAGTCCTTGTTTCTTACACCTCAGAGACTGCCATCTGAAAATAGTCAGAACACTTTAGATTTACACTCAGCCGTGTTCTGTCTGACAGGCAAGTTCCTGCGTTATGCCGGGCACCAGCGGGCCACATGGCTCCAGCAGGGTGTTCTCCTCACGGCAGACTCCCTGGCCCGTAACTCCCGAGACATCTCCACCTGACTCACTAAGTTCCCTTGGCAGGTTGCTATCATGCCAGCCCCTTGCAATGCCAGCCCACCTCGCGGTTAGCTGTCACAATTCCCGGTAACCTGGTAAAATCAAAACTCTAGAAGCTACAAGCTGCTCACCTAGATTAGACAAATTGTCCCAATTTTATTCTCTCCCTATATGATAGTATAGCTACCTGTGACTACTTAGAGCCATGCATCATCCTGTTCATTCTCCGTTTTCCTCCTCTCCTCTCCTGTCTCGCTTCCTGTCTCCGAAACTCTTAGCTCTGCCTCCCTTTTCCTTGTGCAATCATAGGCGTCATGTTGTATTAATAATCAAATTAGTTAGACAGGGAAAATTCTGCTACACATCCAGCTCCATGCAGGCTCTTTCTCACGGCCACCTCTTACCCGTTCTCACAGACCATGAGGAATTTCTTGCAGTGTAGGCAACAAGCATGTGTGAGATGCGCTGGGCTTATGAGGACTTGGGGCTTGGTTATAGGAAGCCAAGATGCTGGTAGGCACCAAGAGTTCTTAAATGGTGGCCCAGGAGCAGCTGTGTCTCAGCATGTTCTAGAAGAGCTCTGAAGCACAGAAGTGAGGCCTGGAATGTGGCTGAGGGCATTTTAATTGGGGTGGCTTTGGTGGCATTTAAGTTAAGGGAAAGATGTGTGTGAACCCATAAGCCTCATTGGCATGACCGAGGAAATGAGGCTGTTTCAGAGAATTTGAGTCCCAAGTTGACCATTTGCTGAACTGCTGAGCTAAGGTAACTAAGAAAGCAACAACAGTGTGTTTAGACATGACAGACCTGGCAGTGATGAATCTCACAGGAAGTTACTGTAGGTGAAGGGTGGGTCAGTTTTCCTGTTTTCAGTTGGATTTTTTTTTTTCTGGAAGAAAACCAGTAACTAACTATATGGTATGAGGACCCCAAACATTCATTCCATTTAAATGTCAGCTCAGTAAAATACACAGCCTTTATTTTTCTCTGACTGAAAGCAGGGAATCAGCCTGCCACAAGAATTCCCTAAAGCCTCCCTGGGAGGTGGCCAGTGAGGATGGGCACGGTAAGGCAGTGAGGTGGCTGTCTGCTTCTCCTCTGCTATTGCGGTGCACCTCTCTTTATTCCTCATTGCCTTTCATTCCAGTTTGCTGTTGACTAAGCCTGCAGGGGCCTTGGACATCCATTGAGTCATTGTACTTCTGTCTTCTTAAGGAAGAACCTTAGAATGCTCCCTAACTCTTGAGAAGTAGATAGCGAAAATGATGGGTGCTAGGTGTGTGTCTGTATGTGAGGCACGCCTTCAACTTGTTCTCCGTCCTAGACCACTAGGTTACAAGATGAAAGTTCCAAGAAGCCTCAGTCGCACCACATTTACGATCTGGTCCAAACACGGAATATCAGGATCCTCACCATCATGTCCATAATCCTGTGGTACGTAAGTGAGACCTGCCTGAACCTTACCCACTCTCAGGACTCTTGTCTACAGACATGCTTCAGACCAAAGCTGGAGTCACTGTCATCACATGATACAAGGATTCCTCCTTGTGATGGATGGCGGGACAGTAGATTATCTGTGGTAAATAGCCAGGAAGAAGCTGACAGCAATTCTACTGTGTTCATGGAGACAGAGGGAGCTCCCCTTACACTGGGTCCACATTGTCTGTCATGCACACACACCCTACACAGCCCCCCCACCCCCCGGCCCCATGATGACACACTCTCTGGCTGGGACAGTTGGGGCTTTGAAGAAGGGTCTTAGTGAAGACACTGTATGCTATATGTACCTGAGGCTGCTGAGAGCTTTCTGGAAACACAAAAGCAAGACGGGGCCCTCTGGGATGTTCATAGACCAGTGGTTCTCAACCTTCCTAATGCTGTGAATCTTTAATACTGTTCCTCATGGTGTAGTAAACCCCATCCATAAAACTGCTCTCATTAGGCTGGGCAGTGGTGGTACATGCCTGTAATCCCAGCACTCTGGGAGGCAGAGGCAGGTAGATTTCTGAGTTCGAGGCCAGCCTGGTCTACAGAGTGAGTTCCAGGACAGCCAGGGCTATACAGAGAAACCCTGTCTTGTAAAAACCAAATCCAAAAAAACCAAAAAAAAAAAAAAAAACCTAAAACCTAAAACCTGCTCTTGTTGCTACTTCATAACTGTAATTTTGCTACTGCTATGAATTGTGTATATCTTTTTGAAGATAGAGGTTTGCCAAAGGGACTGGGAAACTGGGTTTTTGTAAACCCCAGTGTTCAGTATTAAGATTCTAATGTTGCAGTGCACACTTTCTCTAGTGATTAGGTCATTGTGAATTATATGAAGCATTTTTCTGAGACACATTCTTTATGGGATGTTCTGAGGTATAAATCAGGAAATGATTTACACAAGGAAACAAATTTTGTGCTATGAAGTAAGGCACAGGGTGGACTCTACTGCCCTCCCATTCCCTGCATCAAGAGCAGTTCAGAACTTCTCAGGATGAAAGTTTGTCAAGGTGTGTGGGTCTAGAGAGATGGATGTTGCTTCTGTACCCTGTTGCAGGCTGACCATATCAGTGGGCTATTTTGGACTTTCTCTTGACACTCCTAACTTGAATGGGAACATCTATGTGAACTGCTTCCTGTTGGCGGCTGTTGAAGTCCCAGCCTACGTGTTGGCCTGGCTGTTGCTGCAGCACGTGACCCGGCGTTATTCCATGGCCGGTTCCCTCTTCCTGGGTGGCAGTGTGCTTCTCATAGTTCAACTGGTGCCTTCAGGTACGGACCACAGTCATCTACAATTGTGAGTCTTCTCTGTTTCCCTGTCTTAAACCAGGCTATTAATGACGTGTATATAGTCAAGACCACTACATGTGTGCTGCATATTTACAATGCTCACTTAAAAACCAAGAGATGGTATCACAAAACCAGAGTGTTCTTCATGGCCTGGGCTTTGTTCAGTGGGAAGAAAGCATTAGGCTGTTGGTGGTTACTTAAGCCCTAGCCTAGGCCCAAGTTAATATATTCATATATATTTTCCTCTCTAGAATAAAGAGAAAAAAGAGTCATCCTACTAGTTCTGTCTTATTACTTATTCAAGGAATATCTGGAGTGGGTATGCATGGAGTGTGTTTCTAGTGGAGAAGACAAGTCAGATGCTGGTACTTTGCAGATGTTATTACCATCTGTGAACAGAAATAAAGGGAATTCAGCTCATCTAAAGAGCAGTCATGGGTAGCACCCTGAATAAGAGGCATTCAATAAAATTTACATGAGATAACAGAACACCTTGGGAAAGTCAGGGAGAACATTTCAGAAGATTTGAGAGGGAAGACAGAGTGAGGAATGGTAAGTCACCCCTGTGATCCCAGCACAAGAAGAAGCTGCGGGAGAATCAGTTCAAGGTCATCCTTGGCCAATCTGACATCAGCCTGGGCTGCATTATTGCTCTGATATTGTTCTCATGGGAATGACCCCAGCATGATTCAGGATTTAAAAAACAAAACAAGACAAAAACAATAAAAGGAAAGAAAAGAAAGGTCTCAGAGCCTGTAGACAGTACTTTGCTAGTAAAACTGCCTTGTTACCCCACTAGAAGGCAGGAGTTCTCTCTGCTTCATTTGTCCATTATTTGCCAGAATCATTCATGCCCCTATGGTTTGGGAGCCTCTGGGCATTCCTTTGGGGACTGGGATACTGAAACTCCCAACCCTACACGGGAATATGCCATTATATGACAGAAGGAATCTGGGAGTGGTTGAAGTGACTCTCACCTGAGCTCACAGTGATCTGTGGGATACTTAGTCAGTAAAGTCAACTGGAGGGTCATCCCCAAGTTCAGATGGTTTATAGTTTTGGTTTTTTCAATGATTTTATTATGCTTATTTATTTGGAGAAGGGAGAGATGTGTCCAGCACACATGTAGAGGTCAGAGGACAACTCGTGGGAAGTGTTGGTTCCCTCCTTCCAGTGTGTGGATCCTGGGGATCAAACTTACGTTTCCAGGCTTGGCTGAAAGCTCTGATGCCCAGTGAGCTACGTCAAAAGCCCAGCTCTGTGAACTTCTTGAGTAGACTGCAAGCATGACCCGAGTTAGAACCGAACTCCCCATTCACACACAGGTCCTTAGGTGATTCCATGGCGCCCTCAGTATGAGGGTGAGCTGAAGCAGGGCAGCCATAGCACAGGATGACTTCTGGAAGGAAGCTGGGCTGAGCGACAGGGCGCTTGCTGTCTGGGCCTCTGGGTTGAGGAACATGTACCCGTACATACATAAGTGCCTGTTCCTTTACTAATCTTTAGCAATCTTAGCCATGATGCTTTCTTCCAATGGAAAGTTATAGAAACTGACCAACTATCTCCACCCCAAATTAGAGAGAAAAGGGAAGAGAACTCTTCAGGGAACCCTTAACACTGACTCTCTTGACTGTACTAATTCTGTCTCTCCAGACTTACATTACGTATCTACTGTCCTGTTGATGGTGGGCAAGTTTGGAATCACCTCTGCCTATTCCATGGTCTATGTGTACACAGCTGAGCTCTACCCCACTGTGGTCAGAAACATGGGTGTGGGGGTCAGCTCCACAGCATCCCGCCTTGGCAGCATCCTGTCTCCCTACTTTGTTTACCTTGGTAAGTACCATGGTGCACTGGAGCAATGAGACAGAGGCTCTTAAGTAGCCTTCCTGTGAGCTGGAGGACAAGCACCTGTGGTTAGCAGGATGCTTCAGTTACTGGATCCCTGACTGGAGAAGGTTCCTTTCCAAGTGTAGTGTAGAGAGGACACTCATTTGCAAATGTCAAGGAACTCATAGAGCAGCTAGATGGGAATGAGGAAGTCTGGGAGCTTCTATTTGAGTCTCTCCAGACCCTCCATCACAAAGTACAATGTCTTCATCTGAAGAAATGCTTTAGAGAGGCAGTGCACTTTACTGGAGGAATTTTTCTTAGAGTTAGGAACACGAAGAGAATCCTTTCCATTCAAGAGGTCTGACAGACAGTTGCCATAACTTAAACACTTCATTCATTTAATGTATCTGTGGAGTCAGAGAACAATTTAGGGAGTCAGTTCTTTCCTTCTACCATGTGGATCCTGGGGATGGAACTCCAGTCTCCAAGCTTAGCAGCAGGTATTTTAACCAGCTGAGCTGTCTCCCTGGCCCTCAGTGTACTTGTCAAGACAGTAGCTCACTAAGTTGTATGAGCTGGGCTTGAACTTTTGCTCCTCTTGTCTCAGCCTGCTGACTAGGTGGCATAGAGGCCTGCATGGCACACTTGACAGGATGTTTTATGCCCTGTAAAGATCTGCCTTTTGACATTTTATGCAGCAGGACAGCAGTTTCAGTGGTTCAGAGAAGTACTCCCTCCTGGCAGCTCCTCCTCCTCTGCATATCTCTAGCTCAGGAGAGGACTTGCCAGTGTCCAGAGAGAGCAAGTACTTTGCAAGCATGCTACATGGCTCTAACTGGGTGGTACCTAGTCTAGCCAGAGTGTAAATCAGACTGTGACACATCCGCAGAGGTGGAGAGTTGTTCCTGTCCTGGGCAAGCACCTTGTGTTGCTTGGAAACCCTGCAGCTGTCCTGTCTCTGTCCCATGTACCTTTCCCTTGTCCGGTGTAAACACTGCTGGATGTCTGGGCACATGTGTTCCAGGTCTGGGTTCTGACTCTGTAGATGCCAGTCTTCATGCTGGCAGCCCAGGCTTTGGGAACCACTGGAACCCACAGGACAATAAACATTATATAGAGTCCTGAGAGAATAAAGGGCCCAACTGAGACCTAGTCTCACTGTAACCTGGGTCCTCTTCTTGACCATAGGTGCCTATGACCGCCGCCTGCCTTATATCCTCATGGGAAGTCTGACCATCCTGACAGCTATCATCACTTTGTTCTTCCCAGAGAGCTCTGGAGTTTCTCTCCCAGACACCATTGACGAGATGCAAAAGGTCAAAAGGTAAGAGACCTCCCTCCCCACACTGTAGGTATATGGAGTCAGATCCTGGCCAGGTCTCAAGGCCACAAGCCTTTGAAGCAGCGCTCTCTGCATACTGTGTCTCACAAATCCCTGGATTCCCTTAACTGTGGTGCTATCGAGGGCAATGATCTGAACGCATAGGACCATGCACACACCCATGAAAGCAGCAGTTCTGATCCTCCACCCTCCTACCCCTCACCCCCAACCCCTGAATCTGGCTTGCTTGGGTTTTTTTTAACTGATAATTTGTTTTTCTTGTTTTAATAGAATTAAAGGAGTGCAATCCCTAGCCAAGAAAGGGTCCTCACGAGTGTCTAAAGGAACCGTGCCCAAAACCTAAAGACTTAACACCTGGTCCAGAAGCTGAAAAAACTGAACTGAAAACTTGCATATTGTCAGAAATGCTGTCATTGACGGGTGCTTTCTGTTGTGTTGGCCTTGTGTCTAACAAGCATTTGTTCTACAGAGTAACCTTCTTCCAGCCACCAAGGCTAACTACACTACAGCTTGCACATCCATCACAGTGGTGGACTTGAGCCTTCCAAAGAAATAAATGAGTCTCTTGAACAAGTGGGACTTGGAAGACCGTGGGAAACATCTGCTAGACATGCTTTGTTATTTTAGAATACCTGATAAGGTCACAGAGAGAACAGCTGGTCTGTTTTTCCCTCCTTTCCCTAACAGAAGACCTTACAGGAAAAGGAATAAATGTGGCTCAGGGGCAGTGTGTTTGTCTAGGTTACACAGGGCCCTGGGTTTGATCAAGTGCACCAAAAAGAAACAAAAAAAAATCTTTTCAAAAAATAAATAATTCCATAGATAGTTTGATTTCTTGTCTTTTCTTGGTTAAACAGTTTTTTGGTTGTTGTTTGGTTTTTTTTGGGGGGGGGTGTTTCTTGGTTTTTTTTTTTTTGTTTTTTTTTTGTTTTTTTTTGTTTTTTTTTTTTTTTGTTTTTTTTTTTTGAGACAGGATTTGTCTGTATAGCACTGGCTGTCCTGGAACTCACTCTGAAGACCAGGCTGGCCTCAAACACAGAAATTTGCCGCCTCTGCTCCGCAAGCACTGGGATGGTCTACAGAGTGAGTTCCAGGACAGCCAGGGCTACACAGAGAAACCCTGTCTCAAAAATACAAAAAAAAAAAGTTTTAACTGCAATGCTCTTAACTCATGACATAACACAAGATCGAGGGAGCCCTAAAGGAAACTAAGGCAGAAGCTGGTACATAAAGCAGACAGTGTGTGGACTGTAACTGCTCAGTCACACAGCCAGCTGTACTGTGTGTGTGTGTGGTCAGGGTCTTGGGCTTGTCCAGGCCCTGTGAGAAATCTACTGTTGAGGCCAAGGCTTGTCTTCCACTGCTGTGTAAATCAGAATTCTGGCCGCCAGCTACGTATCTGTGTCTTGAAGGAAATGTGTGGCTAACAGAGTGTCCCTTCCTTCTCTCAGTATTGTCATGGGGGTTTTGTTTGTCATCTGCTGTTGTGTCTCAAGCTATTTGTCCCTTAGCAGAAACTTGGGAATTGCGTGTGTTTCTCAGCCCCGGGTCACCCTGGCTGATATGCATACATACAAGGCATTCTCAGTCTCAGCCACTAGAGCTGCTCTAAATCCCCAAAATAATAACACTGCTTCTTCCTTTTATGATGTGTAATCATGAGGAAAACTACAAGAAAGAAATGTAAATTGTGTTCACAGTCTCTCAGAGTTGCTGGCTGCAGTCATGTCACATTGGTTGGTATTTTGTGTTCAGTGAGATTGTCTTCTGATTATGTTGCTAGATTCAGTTTTAATATGGGGGAGAGGTTCTGTTTGTGATTTTTCACAAGAAGAAGACAGAGCCCAATGGCTGCCGGAAAGATTGGTTCATCAAGTGGACATAGATCCTGAGTTTTCTAGTAAGTATGACTACAATTATGAAGAGGGCTAAAAATCTTTATCAGCCAGCTTACCTGAGAAGTAAGCCTGTTGATTCTCAAAGTCACCTTCTCCACACATTGTATCTGATCATTATTCATTTACAACTGAATGAGTACTTGGGACATCTTCCCCCCCACTTCCCCCCCCCCCCAGACAACCTTAATCCCATTGCTATCAACTTTTTGACTTTGTATTTTAAGCAGGCTGGTCCTTTTCACACAGGATCACCTTCAGCAAAGCTCAGTGACTCACCATGACAGTTATTCATTGCTATGAAGATATGCATTGGTTGCATATTTATAGGCTCTTTGTGACTTTGGTCTGAATGGGGAAAGGTGTGCTATGAAAGCCTGCATCCAGAGACAGGCAACTGAGGACCTTCAATTCTCATCGACCTAAGACAGGGGCATGTGCCTAGAGGCCATGTTTGTTCATAATAAACACTAAAAGGCCGTGTTTGTACAAATAAACACAAAGAAGCTGCACATGTCTCCCCAGACGGGTAAGAGAACATATAACCTCTGACCTAAGACAGGCAGGGCCACCAGTCACCATAATTCCCAGGCAGGACTATGGAGCATAAGTAAACCTTATGCCCCAGTTCAACTAATTTTTAATAAATTAAAAGGGAGGAAATGTGAACTCCCCCCAGTCCTTGAGATATCATTGTTTGCCACAGTCTCCTAGCCCACCTGGGGCAGTGTCTTCCCACTAAGGCGAAGGCCCATTGTTCTCCAGAAATCTGCAGCCTCCTGCAATGAGGCTAACCACTGAGCAGCTGAACTGCTTTTCCTGACCAGACCCTGGCATATTGGGGGAGAGCCCCCCCCCTTAAATCCAAAGCTATCTATTAAACATTGGGCCTTGATCAGAACCTTTTGTCTTGGTCTCACTCCTTTCTCGCCATCCTCCCATCCACCCTCAGCTTTCTTTCCAGGCACCCGGTTCTCCGTGGCCGCTGGCGACTACAGGAGGTGCCCAAATGTGGGGACTGGACATGGAGAGATCATCTGAGGGACACTGTCTTGTTGGATCTACACAGAAAACGTAAGAAGATGGTATCCTGTATGGTGAACAACATACAACACTGAATATTAACGCTGGTCTTAAATGTCATCTTTGTGAAGCTGTTGTTGTAGGTGCAAGGGATGCGGACTAAGTTGGGACAGCATTGACCCAACGCTGATTCCACTTAGGTGTTGACAGCTGAGAATGGGACAGGAAATTTCTAAACAGGCATTTGTCCGCAGCCCTCAAGAGCTGCTTCAGGCGAGAGGGGTAGGGTTGAAGAACAATAGTTAGAAGACCTTTTAGATCAGATAGATTCTTGTTGCCCCTGGTTTTAGATAAGAGAACCTGAGGAAAAAAATTGGAGACGTTCTAAGAACCACCCAGGCAAATAATATCACCTTCTGCCTCTGGGTGCTTATAAAAGATGCTATTGATGAAGAGACCTCACAGGCTTCAGATAGTAGCCAGGGAGAGCTTGAAGAATCTCAGGAAGAACACCTGCCAGATTGGACTTTCTCAGAAACAGGTCCTCTTAACCCTAAATTTGAAAGATTTAAAAAATATTATGGATGAGCTAACATCAGAGGAGGAAGCTCATTCAGATGAAAGAGCTGTCAAATATTATGGTGAGAATTGGCCTCCTAGTGCATCTTCTGCTCTAACTGTGACTTCTACTGCACAAGATGAGGCCCAGATGGATATGCAACTACGTAAATTGGAGTTTGAAATTAAGTTACAGAAGTTGACTAATGAGCTACAGGAGCTAAAAAGGGTATTAAGTGCAGGAAGGAGCAGTGATTCTAAGATACACCAATTGCTGCTAGAAAGAGCTGTGAGTCAGGCTCTCAGGAAAGGACAGGATATATCTGACAATATAGGATATATCTAACAATAGAGTTAGACAATATCACTTTTATCACTTGGAGTTCAAAGTGATAAAAGAAGCTGGGCAGTGGTGTCGCACGCCTTTAATCCCAGCACTTGGGAGGCAGAGACAGGTGGATTTCTGAGTTTGAGGCCAGCCTGGTCTACAGAGTGAGTTCCAGGACAGCCAGCTCTACACAGAGAAACCCTGTCTCCAAAAACCAAACCAAAACAAAACAAAACAAAAAACAAAGTGATAAAAGAATTAAAGACAACTGTGGCACAGTATGGCTCTATGACTCATTTTACACAAGCTTTGTTGGATACTGTGATGGAGTCAAATTTAACCCCACAAGATTGGAAGACTATGTACGGCTGCTTTGTCAGGAGGAGATTTCTTACTTTGGAGTTCTGAATGGCATGAAGCTAGTAATAGAACTGCTGCAATGAATGCTCAGACAGGTAACCCGGAGAAGGTCAATATGAAGGCAATGCTAATCAGATTGGGTTTCCTGTTGAGAGTGTATGTGCAAGTTGCAATAGTGTGGAATAAATTACCAACTAAAGGGGATCTCAGTGGAAATTTAGCTAGTATTAGGCCCCTGAGGAACTTTTTTAGGATTTTGTGGATAGAGTACTAAAAGCAGCTAGTAGAATTTTTAGAGATTCTCAAGCAGGAGATCCTTTTGTTACACAATTGGCTTCTGAGAATATTAATGCAGTGTGTCAAGCAGCTATTCCGCCTTACAAGGCACTGACAGACTTAGCTGGGTATATATTTGCCTTTGTACAGAGAATGGGCCTTTGTACAATCAAGGTCTAGCCATGGCTGCAGCTTTGCAAGGAACCACTGTACAAGCAAGGTTTTCACAGAAACGAGGGAATAAAGTATGTTTTAAACATGGAGGTTTGGGTCATTTTAGAAATGATTGTCCTAGGAACAGAGGCGCCGTAAGCAGGCAATCAGGTTACGCCCCAGGAGTTTGTCCTCGATGCAGGAAAGGTAACCACTGGGCCAGGGAATGTAAATCTAAAACAGATATTCAGGGTCATCCCCTGTCAGGAAGCTGCCTCTTCACTAGTGCAGGAGCAATGAGAGGCAGGGCATCTACGAGAAACTTAATCACCATGTGTTGGGTTCCATAGCTGCCTGCAGCTATTACGAAGTGGGTTTCTGGAACAGAAGCTGAGGGATAAATGGGGGGGGGGGGGGGCGAAAAGAAGTATGGCTAAGACAATATTCACTGATCAAAGCCAGAAACTTTAATGGCGCCAGACCTTTTAACAGTTTGGGCAAACCCTTCCCCCCAGACTCCAGGCTGAGTTCCGGTGGAAGTTGTCTAGCTTCTCTTGGAGGTCCTCGTCTTGACTGCTCCTGCAGCTGGGTGGGTCACCTGCTTAATTCAGGGATTCCTAGACCTGGAGGAACAATGAACTTAACCTTTACTTCGAGCACTCGGCCCTAGGTGGAGCAGGATCCTGGCTATCTGGGAGAAGTTAACCTTGACCAAAGTCAAACTCTGACCCAGTGCATGACTGCCCCAATATGGCTCTGTACACCATGGAATACTCCAGTATATGTTATCAAGAAAAAAACCAGTAAATGGAAATTGTTAAAAGATCTAAGAAAGGTTAATGAAACCGTGGTACCTATGGGAGCTTTACAACCTGGACTGCCATCTCTAATGGCTATTCCTAAAGGATATTATAAAATAGTGGTAGATTTGAAAGATTGTTTCTTTATGATTCCTTTGCACCCTGAGGATTGTGAAAGATTTGCTTTCAGTGTTCCTTCTATTAAATTCATGGAACCTATGAAAATATATCAATGGACAGTTCTTCCTCAGGGCATGGCTAATAGTCCTATCTTTCGTCAAAAGTTTGTGGCACAAGCCATTCAGGCTGTAAGACAGCAATGGCCAACTATATACATCATTCATTACACAGATGATGTCTTCATAACAGGAAAGGATCCTCAGGACTTGCCTTTATGTTATAAAGATTTATAACAGGCTTTGGCTGATAAAAGACTACAAATAGCTCCAGAAAGGGTACAAACTCAAGATCCTTATAATTATTTAGGCTTTAGACCTACAGATCAAGCTGTTTTTTCTTAGAAGATAATTATTCACAGGGACAGTTTAAAAACTAAATAATTTTCAAAAATTGTTAGGTGATATCGATTGGTGATATTAATATCACCCCTATTTAAAGCTTACTACAGGTGAATTAAAACATTTATTTGATATTCTTATAGGGAGTGATGATCCTACCTCCCTTAGATCTTTAACCTCAGAAGGATTGCTGGCCTTGCAACAAGTAGAAAGACCTATTGAAAAACAATTTGTTACTTATATAGATTATTCTTTGCCTTTACAAATCTGTTGATTTTTAACAACTCAAACACCTACAGGATTATTGTGGAAAAGGGCTCCTCTTATGTGGATACATTCGAGGGTATCCCCTAAATGTAATCTCTTGACATATTATGAGGCAGTAGTCCAAATGATTATACTTTGAAGGAAGCAGGTGCTGACTTATTTTAGCAAAGAACCAGACATAATTATTCAGACTTTTAATGTAGATCAAGATACTTGACTGAAACAGCATAGTACGGATTGTTTGCTTGCTCAAATAGGATTTAAAGAAACTATAGATAATCATTATCCTTGATAGATTAGTAAAATTTTTAAATGTACATAAGGTTATATTTCCTAATCTTTACATCTTTACAGCTGCTGCATAATGCTCTTTTGATTTTTACTGATGGTTCCACTAAAGAACAAGCTGGATATCTTATGAATAATCAACAGGTAGTCATAGAGACTCCTGGGCTTTCAGCTCAGTTAGCAGTACTAAATGTTTTTCAGTCTGTAGATGATACCTTTAATCTTTTTACTGATAATCTATATGTGGCCAAATCTGTTCCTCTGTTGGAAAATTGTGGTACATTTAATTTTAATATGCCAGCAGAATCTTTGTTTTGACAATTGCAAAACATTCTTGCTTGAAAAGATACCTTTTCTATTAGTCATATATGAGTTTATTTCGGTCTTCCTGGACTTTTAGCTGCAGGCAATGATTGCATTGACAGAACTCTAATAGGAGAGGCCTTAGTTTCAGATCCTGTTGCATTGGCTAGAAGTGATCATAATAAATTTCATCTTTCTAGCCATACCTTAAGGCTCCAACATAAGATCACTAAGGAGCAGGCAAGAATGATTGTAAAACAATACCCTAACTACCTTACATTATCCCCAGTTCCTCATTTAGGGGTAAATCCACAAAGCCTTACACCCAATCATATTTGGCAAATGGATGTAACTTATTATGCAGAATAGGACTCTGAGGAGCAGGGATACAGAACAGGGAAGGAAGGAGACCCAGCACTAGGATGCCTTCTTGGGGAGGACAGCACTAAGGAAAGAGTACTACAATGGCATGAATCTTTGTGGAAGCCTAGGAAATACATCTCAAAAACATCTGCACCATGGAGAAAAATGGGGAGCACTTACCTATCATCACCCATTCAAAAAGACAACATGGGGGCATCTGTTCCCCACATTCTTACTTTACACAGGCATGAGTCACACATGGATCGTCTCTTGGATGGAGAGCAGGCAGCTCTACACTACAGACCCAAGTGAGGCCCTTCAGGCTGCACCTCAGCAAAGCTGGCCAGAAGCTGCTTGAACCCAGTCCTTGGCGCCCTGAGTAAGTGGTAGGGCTGACAGCATTGGGCTGGGGGGTGTCACAGAGTCTGTGACAGTCATCTGTGCTTCCAGTATGAATGGGTCTAGGTCAAAGCTCAGCTGTTATGGACAACATGGCACGTGCCGAGCAGGGGCCCTGGCTCAGGAGTAATACAGAACAGCCCGTCTGAAAGATCCATTCGGTTTCCAGTCCCTTCAAACCAGGTCCTGGGCTGGGTTCCTGATGACCTGCCTTCTCGGGAGCCCCAGAGTGTGAACGGCAGTCCTGCCCACCATTTCTGCTGTGGGTGAACAGTTCCTGCAGTGGCTTTTATTCTTGGTGTCTAGTTCCAGTCATTCATAATCTGCTAAGGCAAACACTGCAGCCTGAATGCCTTGTGCTCTCTCAGTGGGGAGGGGGCAACAGCCCAAGTCCCTTCTGAAAACCCTTGCCTCTGCACAAGCCTGCTGAACAGGACAGCTTGTTTCTATTGGAGCCATGACTTCAGGAGGACTGTGCAGGAGAGAGGCTTGTGAGCGATGAGGATCTAAAGGCTTTATGGTCACTGAAGCTGCCAAACACATAGATTTGAGGAACAAGAAATGATTAAAAAAAAGAAATCTTGAAAAACCAAAATCTCACCACAGGTAGAGGGAAGGCAAGGATCTAGTATAGTGGTGCACTTCTGCTATCGCAGAATTTAAGATGGTGAGACTGGATCTGACTATATTACAACACCCTAGCCCCAAAGTCAACCTATTATTGTATTCTTAATTTTGGCAGCTAGCTCTTTTTCCCTCTGTACTAATTGTTGTGATCATAAAAAGAGAAAGAGGTGTTAGAATATGTTCTATGAGTGTGTGGAAGAAGGAGGTGCCTCAGTGGGCCATGTGGAGGCATCCCTTCCCCTGAGGGACCAGACACACGAGGGTATAGTATAGAATAGAGTTTATTTAGGACACTGGGAGGGGAGTTAAGGGGGTAGTAGAGACAGAGAAAGGCAGAGAGAAGGAAAGACTAGAGAAGTAGAGGCCAGCCATGACCACGTGGAGAGAGGGAGGAAGGGAAGGGGAAAGGGAAGAGCCCAAGAGGGCAAGAGGGAACAAGATAGGATAAAAGAGGTAAGATAGAGCGAGAGACGGAGCAAGCAGCCTCTTTTATAGTGGGCCAGACCTTCCTGGCTGTTGCCAGGTAAGTGCAGGGAGGGGTACACCTGGCTGTTGCCAGGTAACTGTACGGTGGAGCTTACACAGAATCCTAACACTAACGAATTGCTGTTATTTGACAAAGAGAATTATTCTACTGAACATTTCTTTAAGTGATGCTGCATAAGATGGCAGAAAGCCCTATTCTCTTCCAGGTGCAAGAAACACAAAAGCATGCTTTGGGGTGCTTGTCTTTTTCACGTATTTATGTTTTCAGGTGGGGTCTCCAATATGTCGTTCTTCTGGTCTCAAGCTCATGGGCTTAAGTGATCCCCCCACATGAGCCCTCTGAGTGTGGTTTATAGGCATACACTACTGTGGCCAGCTTAGACTTCTGTCTTTAATTGCTTTTTCTAATGGGCTTTAACCTGATGAAAAACCCGAGGCATTACATCATCAGCCTTGCTATGGTTTGACTCTGACACATCCTCCACAGGCCTGGGGTTCGAATACTTGTTCTCTAGGCTGGTGGTGCTATTTTAAGGGGTTGTAGAGCCT